>NC_037671.1:9977701-10129845 GCF_003255815.1 Theropithecus gelada | reverse complement strand
GGGGGGGGGAGGGCTTGGAGGGGGGTGAACGCCCGCCCCCGCCCCCCCCCCGGGGGGGAAAAGAGAGGACCCCTTAAAAAAAAAAAAAAAAAAAAAAAAGAAGTTTCACTCTCTTTTTAGCTGTACTCTCCTTTTTTGTTGCTGTTGAGACGGAGTCTTGCTCTGTTGCCCAGGCTGGAGTGCAGTGGCATGGTGTTGGCTCTCAGGAGGTCACGGTTGCAGTGAGCTATGATCATGTCACTGCACTCTAGCCTGGGAGACAGAGTGAGAACCGATCTCAAAAAAAAAAAAAAAGAAAGAAAGAAATAGAATAATAATAAAGAATCACAAACATTATTTAGTTCTTGGCCTCCTAAAGCCTTGTGAAAGTTAATGGGAATAAATAGCTTTGTTCTAAGCACCACCTCTATTCCAAAGTGATTGTGATTTGAGGACACCATCCCTCAATATCGGCATTAGGAGCAAAAAAGAAAGGCCGGCAAGTTTTTGACACTCCAATTTTAGAAATGCTCATTTTAAAGAAAGCATCTAAGAGTTGAGAAAGTATGATAAGAGATGTAAACTAGCATCAAACCTGCCCTTACAATAAATTACTCAAAGCGAATTTTAATTAACAGAACCCACACCCTTTTCTACAGTTGATATGAGAATATTAAAAATTAAGAGGTTGACAACTGTAAACAGTTCATGAGCCCATTTCAAGTAGTATCCAAGTAGTATCTTTTGAATAATAGGACATAATATTTATAAAAATACAAAATGATACTTAATTATTTTGTTCTTGGGATTTATGAAAGAAGTTGTTTTCATAAAGGAGGGACTGAGGCCAACACTTAGTGAGGGCCTAGTAGGAACCTTACACAGATCATTATTTCCATTTTGCAGATGTGGCAGCTGACGTGCAGGGTCAACCTGCCCACAGCCTCAGAGCTTGATTTGACCTATGTGCGCCGACTCTGAGCTCATGCTCTTCCCCCAACCCCAACCTCTCTCTCAAGACCACGCCAGTCAGTTAACTCTGTTCTGGATCACCAGCTGGAATCTTAGGGATACAACCTGAACCTGGACACTTCCTCTCTGGTGGACTGTGGCCACAGGTGGCACAGTTACTACCAGACTTCAACAGGAGAGTGAAGGGGGTGAGGAGCCCACAGCTCAGGCATAGAACGCTGCCACCTCCAGTTTTGTTCAAGGACTGCAGAGCCTCTATCCTAGTCTGGAAAGCTGGGGCTGCCCTTGAACTGCATCACTCCTAGAAGCGGCAGAGCGACAAAAGCAGGTCAAGACAGTCTGACAGACGGGGCTCACTCCAGTTCTCCCACTGAGCCCCAGAACCGCAGGTGTGAAAGCACAAGCACCGCTCCATTCCAGGGTGAAATCCCCAGCTACTGGGCACAAGATGGGAAGTTCTTGCTTTGTCCTTCAAACCACATGATGAGCAAAAGCCACGGGTGCATTGACAACCTCAATTCAGCCCACGGGTGAACTGCAGGGTTGGAGGGGTCCGGCCAGGTCTGACGATGGATGTGATGTAGTGAGAGATTCTCCCCACTGCTCTGACCCCTGCTCTGCTTCCCTGGCCTCCAACAACAGGAGTGGCAACTTGCGCTGTTCATTTCCTCCCAAAAGCTCAAAGGAAGTGGAGCCAGGATCATCATGATGAGACACTAATGACCCCTTCCCCTCAAGCTGTAGCCAAAACAAATTAGGGGTGATGGGAAAGAGAATATTCTAATCCTTAGAAGGCTTGGGTCTTTCTCTCAGGGTTGATTTCAAGGGCTAATCTGTCTAAGTTCCATGCATCCTGAGAGTCAATAAATGACAAGGAGCCCATGAACTGGACGGGAGCTGGGATGGGATTCAGCCCTCTATTCTGCATAGAAAGTCCCTCTCCACAACAGACTGGAGGCATCACCATTTAGTTCTGCTTGGACACTTCCACCAACAAGGACTTCTCCATTTTCACCGGCTGTTCTAATTGTTAAAACCATCTCCCTCACATGGAGTCAGAAATTCTGTTCTTGCTTTAACTGTCTATCTGTCCTCAAGGGAGATGCTGTGGTACAGCATCAGTGTATGTTCTCATCCGCGTGGCAGCTCTTCCAATAGTGTAAGAGGACTACTGCGCTTCTGTAATATGTTCTCTTTTCAAAAGCGAACAGCCCCCCCGAAGCTCTGCTTGCAAGTCTGTGGAATTATACTGGTCCTAAGTAACCTTGGAATGCTCTCCAGTGTACAGGTATCCTTCATGAAATGCTGGATCCAGATGCAAATTCAGTCTGGATGTGATCTGACAGCTCAGAGCACATGGCTGGCACTATGACCTCCAGAAGCTACATAAAAGGAGCCTGGGTGGGTTCCATTGGGTGTGTTTATACCCTCAGTTCCTACCAAGTTTGTTGTCAATCACAACCCCCATGATTACTTCATTTACTGCTATCAAACCACATCTCCTCCATTCTGCACCTGAGCAGTACATCTTTTCACCTTCCAGATTGGCGAGGGTGAGAAAGTCTTACGTTAACAATATGCGGTGCTGGTGTGGTTCAGAAGACTGGTACTCTCCCATCATTGGTGAGAGTAGAAATGAGTGACCGCCTTTCTGCAAAGTGGCTGAGCACTAGAGATATGAAGTTTAAATATGTATGATCTTTACCTCAGTAATTCCTCTCCTAGAAATCTGTCTTAAGGTCTAATAACTGAACAAGTGTGTGAAGATCCATATATAAGGATTCACATTTCAATGGATACATTGCATAAACACTAGCAGTGGCAGGAATTCCTACCAGCTGGTCTTAGTATCTTAAACTGGCCACTCTGCTCTTCCTCTTGCTCTCCTATTTTCCATTTTCTATCCAGCAGTCAGACTGAGCATCTAAAACACAGGACCAATCATACCACTTCCCTGCTTAAATTTCTCTGACAGTCCCATTCTTAGAATTAAACTGAATCTGGCTTCCACCTATCTGCTAGACTTCAACAGTGGAGCACCCTGCCCTCTTCCATCCCAAGGCCCTTTCAGACAGACTAGCCCCTGTGGGTCCCTCAAACGCATCCACTAGTTCCCACCTCCGGGACTCAGGTGCTTGCTATTTCTGTCCGGAAAACTGCACCCCAGACCTTCCCAAGCCTGGCTCCTGCCGTCCAGGTTTCGTGCCACGTGCCTCTCCTGCAAAGCCTTGCCTGAGGCCCCACACCCCACCTGTGCAGATGCTCTCATGCCCACAATTTAGTGTTCCTTCCTCCACAGCACACAGCAGTAGTTGAATATACCATGTATTTTACTCGTCTGACTGTCCCCTCACCCTCAATTGAAAGTAAGTTCCATTACAGCAAGAACCTGGTCTCTGTTGTTCTCTGCATGAGCCCTGGTGGCACATAGGTGTTGGTCAGTAAGTATCTGCTAAACTGCTGGATGGAAGAACAAACAAATAAATATTTGTTGAATTCCTGACTGGACAAATGAAGGAGTGAAGGAATGAAGTGTATGTAGAAAATGTTTGCTTCACTCAGAGTATTACTATGACATTTATTCTCAGGTTCCAGGACACCTTACAACTTGCCTTGCTAGAATTTGGTGTGAGCAAACCTGACATGAGATTGTGAACAGTGCCACATTGTAGGGACTTCAATCGAAAACACTCTAACTATGAACACTGAGGACATGTTCATCTTTTCTTATTGGAATTCATATGTTTGTTCATTCCAAACAATACCTACACTCATTATAGAGAGAGGTTAAGGTAAAATCCAAGTATATTTCTGCTTTTCCATAAAATTCCGTGATTCTCTTTTGGAAGCGTGACACTTTAATAGTAGGAATCCTGCCGCACTGTGGTCTAAGGAAGGAATTTTATCAGAACTTTTGGAGTCGAGAAGTTTTATCCTATTCATAACATCCAAAGAGGCTTTTACAGTGATAAACGAACACAAATATTACAGATGTTTTTTAAACTTGGAAAAAAAAAAAAAACAACCCCAAATCTGAGCACTTTTTGGCACAACTGGAGCCTACTTTGAGTCTAGGAGTAGATGCTGATTTTCAGCTTAAATGGCTTTTCTCCCACAAGTGCAATCATTTGCTTCCTAAAATTTGAGATGGTCCATTGTAGTAGGGTAGGTTATCTGTGACAATATTGAAAACATCAGAGTTAAACCAAAGAGTACACCCTGTGCAAGGGCTGAAGGCTGGTCAGTAACTCCGGGGAGACAGAACAATCCCTAAAACCTGACCCTCCCTGCCTCCCTGAATGTTCTCCTTTCCAGTTTCAAATACAGGAACTTTCTGCTGACCTTCTTTAGGCATGTAAGTCATTAGATTCGGGAATGGGGTAAAGCTCTTAGCTATTCAAGCACTGGCTTTCTCTGAGCAGCAATCAGGAATCTGGGTGGGAAGATGGTGTAGACAGACACCATGTGATGCAATGAAACTTTTGGGTGGTCTCTGAGCAGTGACACATTTGAGACGTGTGATCTTTGTTCTGCCACCAGTAACCATGGAGACTCCAGAGAATCTTGGGCTCCCTCAGCTTCAGTTTCCACACTGGTAAAATGAGGACAATCCTGTCAGTCTCCTAGAACACCAGTGTTCACTCTGTAGGCTTCTGACCAGCAGCATGGGCACCATCTGGGAGCTTAATGCAAATAAAAACCCCTGAGTCCCACCCCAGACCTGCAGACTGGTAGGTACTGGGTCAGGGCCCAGCAGTCCGGCTTGCACAAGCCCCGCAGGTGACACTGAAGCCTGCTTAAGCATGAGAACCACAGGATCATAGTGAACTTCTCCAGCTCTCTGCACCGTTTGCAGGTTTGGTTAACCATTTGACCAGGACGCTAACATTTTTTGGATACCAGCATTAGACATCTCCCAGACTCATCTTCCAATATACCAACAGTCTCTGCATCAGTTTACCAGGCATAAAAGCTTAACCAAAAAGTTGGGAAATTTAACATTCTTAAAATTCTTTTGGGGGCAAAATCTTTGAGAAACTCTCGACGAGTTTAAATGTGATCCAAACCAAAGATTACTTGGTCATAGCTGCCCTCACAGCAGGTCTCAGACATTCTTCAAGCTCTCCGTGTGTAATTTACATGTGAAGGTTAAACCTCAGGAGAAATATAGACACTTCCAGTATTTGCTAACTTTTCAGTCTCAATTTCCTCCTAGGACTGTTAATGGAGAAGCCGACTCATTTGATACTCTGAGTGAATGGTACTGTGAGGAAAGTCACCCTGTCAGGACACAGGACGCTGTATACAAAGCACACACAGCACGGCCCAAGACATGCCAAGCCAGAGGCAACAGGTTCAAACAGGGTCTGGCAGGCTGGTTATAGAGACATCCTCATCCGTACCTGGTGCTTGCTTTTTTTTTGTCCAAAAAAGCCTTGTGATAAACAAAGAGGGAGTGAATAAGATTAAGAACCTCCACAGCTGCACAACCTACATTTCTGGCCAAAGTACGTCTCTAGAAAGATGTGTGTATGCTTTCATAACAAATGCCTAGGAGAGGAGCTCAGTGTACAGGGCTGTGGATGATGCTTGTAATGCCAATCAAGTTCTATGCAAGCAAATGGGGGATGGAGAGCAGACAGAGTGGGAGGGGGTGGGGGGAGTACAGCAAGGTGGCAATTCCTGGTGTGGCCCCACCTGTAAAGTGCAGAGGCACCTTCTAGTAATTCAGGTGTTGTTTGGGTTCAGTCATGCCTGTCCGGAAGGCAGGTCACACCAGCTGTCCCAGGGTGTGGAGGAAGGTTAGACAATGCGTAAGCACCTGTGCTGACCCCCAAAGCCAGCCATCTTAGAGAAGTCCAAAGTCAGCCTGGCATGAAGTGTAAACCCGCAGTCCGTAGGCTCGCTGTGGGAATGCCGTCAGCCAGGCGGCTCCCAGGGCTCTCGGGATGCTCCTGGTGAAATGCACCGGACACTGCAGCCACCACCAGTGGCCGGTTAGATCCCGCAGCCTCTGATGTGGGCAATGTGGCCCATGGAGGCCGGGACAAAGTCAAGCTTTGCGGCTGATACTGAGGTTTATTCCTACTGCCTTCATTCAGGGAGGTGTCTGTAAAGACCACATGCTCCACAGCACAGATTTCCTCTACAAGCCCCCCTTTCCCTGCAATACTAGGGCAACATGTCCCCAAATAGAGAGCGTCTCTCATCTACTGACTGTAGCATAGCATTCCAATGGAGCCAGTGTAAGGATAAAGTTAAATTTGATGAGATTTAATTTGAAGTCCAGGTGTACCAGGGGTTCATTTTCATGTTCCTTGTAAGCAAACGCTTTGGCAGGCTCTCAGTCTCCACTGCTCATCAGCCCAGAGCTTCTCTCCAACCCCAGGCGTGGGGTCATGGCTCTCCAGGCTGGACCACCATCTCTGCTCTCCTGCCTCAGGTTCCTTGGCAGTATTTGGAGACAGCAGTTCCTTTTCTATCTTGGTCCTTCTGGTTTCTTGGTACAGATACTTCCTTAATGATGAACTGAGCTAGAATGATAATGCCTGAAGAATATATATTCTTTTCTTTCTGGAAACAGAATCTTGCTGCACCACCCAGGCTAGAGTGCAGTGGTGCAATCCAAGCTCAGTGCAGCCTCGAACTCCTGAGCCCAGCGCCAAGGGATGACATTCTCTTGCTAATGACTGTCTACTTAGAAAACTGAGGCCCCTTCTCTGCTACCTCTACAGCTCCTTCCTCCTCTCGACTTTCAGATCCAGTAGCGGGTACGGGGTGTTGGCAGTCAGTCCACATTAACCAGCACCAACCTTTTAAAAATCTTTTACTCTAGACATGATTCCTAACTGCCCTGCCCTTGAATCAGTAACACCCTACATCTGCTTGTGCTTGTCTTTTTCCCTTGCCTGCTTATTTATGCTAAAATAAATGTTCATGTTATTTGGTCCCCATACCTATTTACAAAATCCACAAAAATACACAGTACATATTTTCATACAAAATCAGACATTCTTAAAAACAAACAAAAGACCTCAGAAGTTGGATGAACTGATGTTTCTCTCACCCAAAGAGAACTCTCATTAACACGGAGCTGCAATCGGCCGGCTAGGCCCTTCCTGGATGAGTCCAGAGACATCAGTGGAAGGCTCCCATTTCCCATGGACAGGCCTTAGATACCTCAGGGCAGCCGCTGTGTTGTCATGGCCTCTTCTTCTTCCCCAGGCTAACCTCCCTCGGTTTCCTCAACATTTACATGCAGCCTGGGGTCCAAATCCCACACCCATGGCTGGCCTCTCCCAGCAGGGACGCTGAATATCCTCATATTACAGTGTGAGGTGATGGTGCCCCAACTTAAGTCATCATTCCCAAAGTGACCTCAAGAGCCCAGAGCTGTCCCCTCTGAGCGAAGCCATCGCCAGCCACCACGGAGACCAGCTTCCCAGGGCAACGGCTAAAATCATATACGCCAACCCCCACACCTAAGCTTCGTAGGAGGAGGGAAGTGCTGAAGTCACAGGGGCCATTTCCCACTTCAGCTTGAAGGGAGACCGCTTGAGGTGTCTTCAAGAAGGCGGGACCTAGTCACTCACTCTGTGCAGGAGGAAGAGATGACTATCTTCATGACAGGGCAGTGCGAAGTCACTGCCACTCCTCAGCCAGTTCCAAAAGAGGAACAAGAAATGCACGGGCGGGGCCATCCCAGATGGTCGGCCACGCGCCCATGAGGAAAGTGGAAGGTGCAGTGGGCGAGTGCAGGAAGAAGCCTAGTGAAAAAGGAGAGCCACCCACTCTGGAGATGTTGTGTTATATTGCTTAGGGGCCACTGAGAAACTGCTGGCAAGGAAACGGGAACCAAGATTGGAGAGAGAATGATGAATATAAATGAATCCAAAGAGAAATGTCACCTCCCAAGACCAACCAGGTGACAGAGTCCTTCTGTATGACCAAGGCCGTTTATAGCCACTTTTACCTAAAACGGATGGACACAGTGCACACATGGCCCCTGTTCTCCAGAGATGTCGAGGGAGCAACAATATACCGTCTACTAACAGAAACCAGAGAGGAGAGCCCTGAAAGAACCTGCAGCATCGCAGACCTCAGTTTTCCCACCCATAAACTTGGAACAGCAGTCCTCTTGAGCAAGCTGGGTTATATAAGCATGAAGAGGAAGAATTAAGTGCTGACACCGCAGGACCAATGAACCCATTATGCAACTGAACCTCTGGTTTAAGGAAATACAAAATCTTTCTCCACTGAAGGCCAACAACCTTTCCATTAAGCATCCCAGAGCCCCAAGAGAAGCTGAGGACGGCCCACAGGCACACAAACGTGCCAAAGGTGAGATGAGAATCCGTATCATGAATACACAGGCTAAGACTTCAATGCTTCTTGTTCATGTTTCAGTGGGGAAGGTGGGATGGGCGCTGAGGGGGCAATGTTGCCACTAATCACCTTCCTTAACACATCAGAAAAAGGTTGACAGTGAGTGGGCACGCTTCGGGGTTTGCTAGCACCAGCTTGTTCAGCCCGAACAGGTCGGACAGGTTGGATATTTAAACAAAGGCGGAAAAATGTAAGGTATAAAACCCTGTGAACTGCTACGGTGGAACTGCTGCCAGCTCCCCGCAGGTTTCATTTTGTGATCTAATGCTGGAAGTCAGGCTCCCTCTTGACTTTGCCACTTTCGTGTTATGAAACTAAACTGGACACACACTCAGGACCTGTTCAAAGTCCTCAGCGCATCAGACGAGGGGCATGGTCGGAGAGGACACCAGGGCACGCTGCATTCCAGAGCAGAGGCCAGCTCCCTGCTCCTCATCCTACCCCCAGCAAGCCCATCCCTTACCTTCCCTAACCTAATTTCTCACTCTCACCCCTGCTTGCTGTTCAAGTGTGGGCAAGCATGATGTTCCAGATTCTGCTGCCATCCACCAGTTTTACCTGGTAAGACTGAGCTGCTGAAATAACTCAACAAGATATGTCAAAAATACTGTACTGCCTGCATTAAAGATAAAATTTATTTTGCATTTCCTTAGTTTCCAAAAAACAAACTAACGAACACCAACTCTGCTAAAACAGAAGAAAACTTAAGTTATAAATATTAGCATCCAGTTGACCAAATGATAAAAAACTAATTATGAACCAGATAATAAATTTGAGAACTAGTGATAGGATGAAAAAGACTTGATTGTTGCTTAACATGTCCACTGAGGGGACAGTGTCCACTTGGACAGTTTTATGATTGTTATGCTCGTTGGCATAACTGAACTTGAACTTGGTCAGTTCAATTCAGAGAGAAATTCTAAATCAAAAGTAAGCATCAGCTACAAGGAGGTTTCTCAAATATTTCTTCAAAAATACAAAGTAAGCCAGGCATGGTGGCTCACGCCTATAATCCCAGCACTTTGGGAGGCTGGGGTGGGTGGATCACCTGAGGTCAGGAGTTTGAGACCAGCCTGGCCAACATGGTGAAACCCCATCTCTACTAAAAATACAAAATTAATTGGGTATGGTGGCACATGCCTGTAATACCAGCTACTCAGGAGGCTGAGGCAGGAGAATTGCTTGAACCCGGGAGGCGGAGATTGCGCCACGGCATCCCAGCCTGGGCAACAAGAGCAAAACCCCATCTCAAAAAATTTTAAAAAAAATATATATAAATAAACACATATACACACACACATATACACATATATATAAAAAATAAGTTGTGCTGATTGTTAAAGGGTATTAGAAAAGAAAAAAACACAAAGTAAAAGGGAAAATGTTTTGAGGAAGGTCAAGTCTAGCAAACAAAAAACAGGCTACACGAGAGACTGTCAATTAAAATTGGCCAACTTTTGGCTTTGATAACTTTCTTACACTTTTTATCTTATTTGAAGAATAAAATTCAGTGACAAATTCCACTTGCCTACCTTTTTTCTCAGAGGATAGTGGTAGCTTTCAACTATTCAGGTTTCTAAAATGCAAAGTAAAAATTCTGGAAAGAACCACAGAATCTCATCTAATAGTATTAATGCAAATCCACACTAAAAAAGTATAAAAACAGGCCACGCATGGTGGAGTGTGCCTGTAGTCCCAGCTACTCGGGAGGGTAAGGTGGGAGGATCGCTTGAGTCTGGGAGGTTGAGGCTGCAGTGAGCTATGATGGCGCCACTGTACTCTAGTCTGGGAGACAGAGTGAGACCCTGTCTCAAAACAAAAAACCACACACACAAAAACCCAAGCACACACACACATACACACATACATATGTAAACATCATAGAACAAGCAATCAAACAAAAAAAAAGGCAAGTGTTCAGGTAATAATAAGGATTTGCACAACTTGGCCACGGAAATTCAGCATGACACACAGCTACTGCTGCACAGCATTGTTACCAGGCTCTTGGGTTCTTAGAATGCAGCCTATGTTGCCCCAATTGTTAAGAAGCTGGGAGTGTATTTTCTCACTTTAGTAAATCCATCTGCTGAACAAGTAGGTATAAGGAGCTGCTGGGTTAAATATCTTAAGAGAGAAGAGAAAGGAAGGCCTTGAACTACAATTTGTTGTGCACCTAACATGAGCCAGAGGCTTGAGTATGTTACAGCACTTAATCCTTCTAACAGATTTTGTGAGTAAACATTACCCCCACTAAAGATGAAGAAATTGAGGTTCTTGACCACTCCAGGGAGTATCCTTTATCAGCCCTGGCCAGAAAAGTTAGGCAGAGCTATCAGGGCTCAGAAGCACCACAGAAGATGTCGCCCTTCTTTAAACCACTACTGAAGTAAAAATAAAAGCACACAGGTTTCACATCCAGCCAACGACATGTAAAGAAAGGCTAAATTTATTTAATCAATCAGTAAGCTTATGTGGTGAAAGCTTAATAATGCTTCTGGGGGGAACTGGTAGCTCAGACATTCTGCTGTAATAAACAGATTTGTACATATCCGCTCTTTTTCTCCATGTCTTATCTAATGGAAACTCTCCACTCTGGAGAGAAGATTATGGGCCTTTTACCAAGGTGCACTCTCAAGAGAGGGAAAAGCATATTAAGTGGAATGATCATGGAATGGGATATTACACTTACATATATTTTGTTTTATCTGGTTAAAAGAGAAGTTTCAGCCCTTCTTAAAGAAAAGCTTTCTAAATTATACCAGAAGTATGTCTATTTTAGTGTTCAGAGTACTAACATATGCTGAAAACTGCTTTGATACCCAAGTATTATCACGATGAAACTACAGTACCAAATATTCACTAAATGCCTAACATGTATCAGGAGATATATACAGTTCATACAGCTATGCTAACTACGAATATCCCATTAAAATCACATTTACACAAACCCCTCAACAGTCTTTGTACAGAACATTTATGTCCTTCTAAGCGGAGTTAAATGTGTTAAGATCTCTGAGCATCCCTGAAGGACATTTGCTTTTGATTTGTCTTCCCCCCTTGGATGTAGACAACTGAAATGCTTTTAAGTTTTTCTTTTCCATAGAAGTATTTCAAGGGAAACAAAACGTTCACACAGTCCAGGGCAGGGTGACCCACAGAGTTTTATCCTACAAATAAATATATAATTTATTTCCATGTGAACTGTCCTGATACCTTCCTTCCTGCAGAAGAATATGTCAAGAGGGACAGGGACCTTGTGATTACGAGATTAATTTTAAGATGGGACTGACTGAACCTTTGAGTGGTCACCTCCACCCTTGAGAAGCAACACGTGCCAGAACAAGCTACAGGGTGTCCTCAGAAACTTGATATGACCATGATGGAAGTTCACAGGACCCTTCCTCTTGCTGGGCACCGAGGGTAAAGAAATGACTGTCCCCTGCTTTCAGAGACACTGTGCTACCTCTGCTCCTTCTCTCATTTAATACTGGCCACCTGTTCCAGATACCCAAGTGCAGTTGTGTGCCAACGGCTGGCTTAGCCTAGGCATCTGAGAGTAGTATGCTAAATTCAGAGCCTTCGTGGTCTCATTTGTCATGGAGCAGGTCACATTTCTGTGCAGCTAATATTTTCTTCAAGCATAATAGGTACATATAAGCCTCTGTTCCTGAAGCCTATCCTGATGTCCAGGGGCATCCTCAGGTCCTATGTCTCCTACACTTGGCAACAGAAAAAAATCATGCCTATGGCCGCAGGAAAAAAGCCTGCAATGCAACAACTAGATGATGTTCCAAGGATTTCCCTTCTTCATCTTACCCCTTCTTTTTGAGGCAAAGTTTCGCTTTGTTGCCCAGGTTGGAGTGCAGCAGCGCAATCTCGGCTCACTGCAGCCTCCGCCTCATGAGTTCAAGTGAACTCCATCTCCTGGGCAGCTGGGATTACAGGTAAGTGCCACCACACCTGGTTAATTTTTGTTTTTGTTTTTAAATAGAGATGGCGTTTTGCCATGTTGGCCAAGCTGGTCTTGAACTCTTGTCCTAAAGTGACCCACTCACCTTGGCCTCCCAAAGTACTGGCCCATCTTCACCATTCTAATGACAGTTGAAATCAGAACACATCCCTACTCTTCAAAGAATAAATGAAGTCAGTCATGAAAACTTGCCTCTGCCAGGGTCTTAAGTATGTCCTTAAATGTAACACATGCTCCACAACTCTCTTTAGAATTAAAAGTCTACAGTCTGTAAAATACAGAGCAAAGTGAAAATTAATTTCCTATTTCCCCAAAGCAATTTTAAAAGGAAAATACCAGTTTTAGAGACAGGCTTTATTCCAAATGAGGCACATTTCAATCCTCTGTTTCAAGTATCATTTCTTCACAGCTTTGCAGCCCAGCACTTTCTGGAACAAGCTTTGCAAATTGCAAAGCTCAATGCCCTTTTTCCTACATTGAGCTCTCCCAGAGGCGTGCTCTGGCTCAGTTTCCCAAGTTTGTTTTGGAAGATGAGCACCACTCAATCCAAATTTTCAACGTGGGAGCAACTGATAAAGAGTTCTGGGAAGTTAAAAGCTGGAGCCACGGTGATGTTTCCGTGATACATGTTTTGTACTTGATGGCAACCTACTCTTCTGCTCAGCAACTGAGCTGTGGTTAGAAGGGCTTGGGACAAAGGATTTTCAAACCTCAAAAACATGAGAATCTGCATACAGGGAAGTGGCAGCTCACAAAGCTATACCAGATATAGTAATAAATTAAAAAGGTCTTTACCCTAACCTTTCTCAAAACAAATTAAAATAATATAAGTAATAAATTAAAAAGGCCTTTATCCTAACCTTTCTCAAAATAAGTTGGTATTAGCATCACTCTCATCTCCCTACTTGCCAAAATATAATTACTTGTAAAAGATCAAGTAAATTTATTTACTAGTAAAAAGTATAAGAAGTTATAGGCTTTATCAGTGCTACAAAGCAACTGTCTACGACTACACATAATTTAATATGCTACCTTCATTCTGTGAAGTTTACTTTATTTGACCAATATAACAATTCTGAGTGTCCTCTTATAAAACTAAGATAAAGGAAACTCTACAAAAAGACTGAGTCGCATTATAAATACAGATAACTAACAAATACTCATAAAATGACTATAGGCCAAAGGAAATAGAGTGAGTTGCTCTATATACCTCAATATCAGCTAAAAGTAACTTGAAACTTCAAAGGATGTAGTCCTCAGAGTCTGTGTTGTAAGGCCCTCTGAGTGTTTCAGCAAAAAAAAAAAAAAAAAAAAAAAAAAAACAACTTTGGGGTGGAGCCCAGATCTGCCTCAAGCAGGCAAAACTGGAGAGCTGGGCTCATCTAGAAGAGTGTGCACACACACGGAGGTGTGCGCCCCATGTGTGAGTGTGGCCAGCCTTCAGACCAGGGGGTGAGCAGAAGGAGGGAGAAGGGTAAGCTGTGTGGTCATCAACTGTGCTGTTGAGGAGCACAGCACAGACCAGCCTTGTGGAATCAAGCCTTCAGAGAAACGAAACTCCAGAAATCCACGCTACAGAGAATCATGCCACGGCAGAGGCCCCACCCAATCTGTGCCCCTCAGGGGAGGAGCCAAAAATCAGAGCACAGGGCCATGTCAGACGAAACTGGCACAGTTGAGGGAGAGCCTCGAGCAGGTTATAAACAAGATGGAACGGAGGCACCTGGGTGTGGGTGCCCTGGGAAGCAGAAGCAGAGGTTCCCTGATCCCTCAGCTTAGTGTCGGCTCTGGAGACCCCATGAGGGAATTCCTGGGCACTACCCAATCCCAGCAGGTGCCAACAGACCTTGGGAAGCAGTGATAGCGGAAGGGAAACAAGAAAAAGAACTTTGATCTTAAGCACTAAACTCTCACAAGTCGACTGATTGCCTTCCGTGCTTCTCAGGACCTGGGTTGCATTACTCTTTTTAATTCCTGCACACACATCTCAGGGCAGTTCTGGCCCCTGATTAATGTAACACAGGCCCACAGGTATGTGCTTGGGAGAGATCACAGCTCACTACTAGAGTCTCAGATTCTGGAACAGATCCACTGGGGCAAATAAATCTAACTCCACTCTCTCTGGCACATTTTTGTAAGTGTTCTCACATTTTTATAATTTTTTTCAAAAGTACAGTTTCGCCAACAAATGAAATGGTAATGACTTTTATGTGATTTACCAAAACCCAAATGTTTTTTTAACTCATTATTTGCAACTTTCTGCAAAGACATAATAAATGTAGTATGATAATCCCCAATATTTCAAAAATAGTTACTTAAATTACAGATTTAGTGTAGCAAAAACTAAAACAAGCAAACTTAAAAGAAATCACTCTCAATTTACTCAATTTATTTTCTGGCATTATAAGAATGTTTACTCAATATATTTTCCCTCTCTGGCACATACAACAATAAAAGAGTAGTAATCATTATTGATACGTACCATTTAACAACCACTACCCAAGTGCTTTGCATGTGTTATTTACTGATCATCACAGCATTCCCATGAGGTAGGTACGGCTAATACTACCTTTTACAATGAAATAATTCGGACACAGAGGTGTCAAGTAACTTGTCTGGGATCACACAGCTAGTAGTGGAACACTTTCCTAGATTGTCATTATGGTGGTTTCAACTCTAACAATACAGACTCGGGAAACTCCCTCTACCCAGGGGATGTCCATAGTACACTGTAAACCTTCAGAACCTTTTACAAACATTATTAAATCTGAGTCCAAATTCAATGTGAGGTAATACTAAGCCATTCTGTTAAAGTGTCAAAAAATTAAGAGATTTCCACAAAATTCTACAGAACTAAGATTAGAACTCAGCCCCAATTTAGTCCTCTCCTCTGAATCAAGGTGCCCCATAATAAGTAAAATCAGTACCAGAAAACCAAAGATTAGCACAAACAAGTATCCCCAAGGCCTGCTTTTCTTCTGTTGCCCAGGCTGGAGTGCAGTGGCAAGATCTCAGCTCACTGCAACTTCCACCTCCTGGGTTCAAGCGATTCTTGTGCCTCAGCCTCCTGAGTAGCTGGGACTACAGGCACACATGACCACATCTGGCTAATTTTTGGCATTTTTAGTAGACACATGATATTATGATGTTGGCCAGGCTGGTCTCAAACTCCTGGCCTCAAGTGACTGGCTTGTCTCAACCTCCCAAAGTGCTGAGATTACAGGTGTGATCCACCGTGCCCAGCCAATGCCTGCTTTAAAAAAAATATTTATAAATAACTCCAAAATACAATGACCATAAATGAGAAATGTATCTTAGAATAGTACCCAGGGCTATGCTACAAAAAGTCTCTAAGACTATCCAAGTAAACCCAGACAACACAGAGTAATAAAATTCAGTCAAAATGGTTGCCCCCAAAACTATCCCATGCTCACTATACATAGAATATGCTAGTGGGATGACAGTAATAGTTTAACATTGAAAAATAATGTTCTATAACAGCACAGAATAGTGTTGAGAATGAGGAAAAGAGTGAAAGAGTGTTTTTTCTAATATGCAAAGTGACACAAAAGCTACATCAATTATTTCTCACATACAGTCCATGCGTCCCAATCAGAAAATCTGAAATCTGAAACATTGAAAGTTTCAATATTGAAAACTTTTTGAGAGCTGACATGATGCCACAAGTGAAAATTCCACACCTTACCTCATGTAATGGGTCCCAGTCAAAATTTTGCTTCATGCACAAATATTAAAAATATTGCATACAATTATGCTCAGGCTATGTGTATCAGGTGTATATGAAACATATAAATTTTGTGTGCAGACTTGCATCTGTGTCCCATCCTCAAGATACCTCATTATATATGTGCCAATATTCCAAAAAACAAAACAAAACAAAAAAACAACAAATCAAAATCCCAAACACTTCTGGTGCCAAGCGTTTTGAATATGGGGTACTCAACCTGTGGTGGTTAAAAGCATGGCCTCTGAAGCCAGATATCCTTTATTCAAATCTTATCACTGTCTATTACTTCAGTTCTTTCCTCATTTGCAAAATGGGATAATAATTATACAATCCTTACAAGGCAGAGTACATAAAAATAAACGGAGATCAATAAGGAAATGGAAGACTTGAACAATGCTATAAACCTACTAGACCTAACAGCAAATCTACAGAACACTCCACCCAACAGCGGCAGAATACACATTCTTCTCAAACAGATGGAACATTCTCCAGGATAAACCATATGCTAGGTGATAAAACGAGCCTCAGTACATTTACAAAGTTTGAAATCATGCAAAGTATGTTCCCCAACTATAATGGAACGAAACTAGAAATCAGTAACAAATTAATGGAATGAATTTTCCCGACCATAATGAAATGAAACCAGAAATTAGTAAGAAATTTGAGAAGTCACAAATTTGTGAAAACTGAACACCACACTTCTAAATAACCAGTGGGTCAAAGACGAAATCACAAGGGAAATTAGAAAACATGCTGAGATGAATGAAAAAGAAAACACAACATACGAAAACTTACGGGAAACAACTAAAGCAATGCTTATAGGAAAATGTAGTTATAAAAGCCTGTATTTAAAAAGCTCTCAAGTCAATAATCCAGCCTTATACTTTGCTGTAACACCGGAAAAAGGTCAAACTAAACCTAAAGAAAGCAGAAAAGGGGAAATAATAATGTTTAGAACAGTAATTTAATGAAATAGAGGACAGAATAGAGGGAAATCAATGAAACCAAAAGTTGGTTCTTTGAAAAGATCAATAAAATTTACAAATGTTTTAGCTAGATTATTATAGTTAGGAATGAAAGAAAGGGAATTACTACTGACTTTATAGAATAAAAAGGATTACAAAAGGATATTATGAGTTATTGTATGCCAACCAATCACTTGATGAAATCGCCAAAATTCCTAGAAAGATACAAACTATTGAAACTGACTCAAGAAGAAACAAAATCTGGGGCCAGGCGTGGTGGCTCGCACCTGTAATCCCAGCACTTTGGGAGGCCGAGGAGGGAGGATCACCTGAGGTCGGGAATTCAAGACCAGACTGGCTGACATGGTGAAACCCCATCTCTACTAAATATACAAAAATTAGCCAGGCGTAGTGGTGCACGCCTGTAGTCCCAGCCACCTGGGAGGCTGAGGCAGGAGAATCGCTTGAACCCGAGAGGTACAGGTTGCAGTGAGCCAAGATCACGCCACTGCACTCCGACCTGGGCGACAGAACGAGACTCTATCTCAAAAAAACAAGTGAACAACAACAAAAGAATAAAGGACAAAAACAACCCAACTATAGATGCAAAAAAAAAAAAAAATCATCTGACACAATCCAATACTTTTTCATGATAAAAACACTAAAAAAACTAGGAAAAGAAAGAAACTTTCTCAAACTGGTAAGGAACATTTATTTTAAAAACCCACAACTAATATCATATTTAATGGGGAAAGACTGGATGCCTTCTCCTTAAGATCACAAACAAGAAAAGAATGTTCATTCTCTTTACTTCTATTCGACATTGTGTTGCAGGTTGTAGCCAGGGCAAGTAGGCGAGAAAATGAATACAGACATGATATAGAATAACCTAAGGAATCCACTAAGTAACTACTAGAATGAATAAATGAGGTCAGTAAGGTTGGAGGGAACAAAATCAATATATAAATTTTAACTGTGTATCAATACACTAGCCATGAACAATTAAAAAATTAAATTGGAAAACTACTTATAGTAATATCAAAAATAATAAAATACTTAGAAATAAATTTACCCAATATAAATAAATTTAACTTGTACTCTGAAAACTGTGAGACGTTGAAAGAAATTGAAGACTTAACAAATGGGAAAACATCCCAAGTTCATGGATCAAGTTAGTATTGTTATAATGGCAATACCCCCAAACTGGAACTTTTAACAACAGTTTAGCAATTCCTCGACTTAAACATGGATTTACCATATGACCCAGCAATTCCATTCCTAAGTGTCTACGAAGAAAAACAAAAACATAGGCCCACACCAAATGTTGTACAACAATGTCAACAGCACCTTTGTTCATAATAACCAAAAAGTTGAAACAACTTAAATGTCCATCAGCTGATGAAGGGATAACTAAAATGTGGTATCATATTTCTACAATGAACTATTATTTAACAATAAAAAAGAATCTGAAGCCCACTGAAGTACACGCTTTACATGGTATAACGTATGATGTATGAATTATACCGTAAGATGTAAAAAAAAACAAATGAAAAGTGAATACAGATATGTATTCATGTAATACAGATATGACACCCAGAGCACCATAGCTTCAGCAATGATTATTTATTTGTAAAACACACTGCCACACAGGTTATTGTAGAAGACAATAACTATGCCTTTTATAGCTGTGTTTATTTCAATCATGTCTCAAAATGGAAATTTTCCGAATCAGGAGTGCTTGGGCCTACTATCAAGAGATGTCTCATGGAGGATCACAGCGGTCAGTGGTTAGGGCCAAAACGCCACTAGGAGGGTCCTCTTCATCAGTGTGCCCACTGCCCCTGCCAACTTGGAGCTGGCCCATGGGGAGTTCCAATGAGCAGGGGCTCAGTAGGAAAAAGTGAAGGAATCCCCAAGAGGGGAACAGGCAATACCTCTAAGATCAGATTCTGAGAAGGGCAAATATGTAAAGAACAAAGGACTTTTTGGGCGTGTGGGGTGTAGAACGAGCAGACCTAAACGCAAAGCAAAAATAAATGATACCAAGAGGCCAACACGGTGGTAAAAAAAATAAAAAGCTAAAATGCAAAATATTGTATTGTAAAATAGTGACACTATTTAATTCCTTTATACCCGAAAACACTCCTAAGAGAGGAGGGGCAAAGAGAATAACCCATCAGGACTGAAATTTATGAGAAAACAAAAAAGCAAAACACTTTGTAAATTCTTAATATATTCCTACTTTTCATGAAGTCATACTCTACCTCACTTCTAAGAGTTTAGACTGAGATAGACACAGGCTTTAAATTATTGCAGCATTACTTAGAAATGCAAATAATAATAAATAACATCGAGTGCTTAGTTTGTGCCAGGAACTGTACGCTTAACTAATTATCACCTAATCCTCATCCTTATCCAATGAAGTAGATATGATAAAAAATCTCGTTTTTGGGGGGTCAAAATAGCATGAAAGAAAATAATCAAACAAAAAAATCTTTTTTTAAAGATGAGAAACTGGAGTACAAAGAGGTTAAGTAACTTGCTTGAGGATAGAAAATTTACAAGTAGCAGCTGAGACCTGAATTCAGGTGCCTAGTTTCCAAATCAAGAAACTTAACTGCTGTATCAGTATGTCCCATGTGTATGTATAATAAACTGGCCCATCTCATTTTAGTGTTTATATAACCAAATATAACTAGCATATCCATTTTATAGTAATTATATAAAGTTTTCTTTTGAAATAAACATGTAACAAATGTGACTCAACTTTTTTAAAAGAAAGCAGAATAAGGACTAGACAGGAATATGGAAGAGTATCCCTCAAAACACGTATGATCAGCCTATAAACTATTTTCCATAGGTTCACCCCAATTTTAATATGTCCACCACTCTACTGTCTCCCACCTGAGTGAGCATCTTTCTCTCTCAGGAAGTAATGTCCTGACGTTCATCAGACTTTCTTTTTCTTAATTTTATCCTATCTTATCCTGAAGCTCCAGGACCAGGCCACTTCACTATTTATTAAAAGGTCCCAGACTTTTTGATTTTTGCAGTGAAAACGTCTATGAGGAATCTGGTAGGCATATGCAAATATTTTTTAAATGGCAGGGTTACATGGATGCTACTCTTGGAGGGCTCTTCTTTTACATGTGATAATCTGCACCCAAACAAACTCCAGCTGGCAGAGGGGAAATGACTGTGTTTTATCCTGAAGAACTCTGAAGGGCCACAGACCTTGCCAAGGTACTTCCGTTTCCCATGATCCGACACCTCTAATACCCCAGAGATAGTGTGCATCTCTGGTTTTTCCATACAACGGACACAGTTCCAGAACTCTCTGTATCTTTAGGCAAGTCTTCTGAAGGCTCAGAGGCCACTGTCCTGCCTGCCAACCTCCAGGTACCAGCCAACCCCCCAAGCAAAGGGCACCCTCACCCACCTGTGCATGTTCCCATTGGTGGTAAATGATTGGCCACACACAGTGCACTTGTAAGGCCTCTCGCCAGAGTGCACCAGCATGTGGCGATCGAGGGAGCTGGCCGAGCTCAGTGACTTCCCGCAGATGCTGCATGAGTGGTCGGCTCCTCCAGTGTCTGTGTTGTGCTGCAGAAAGCAATGATCACAGCGGTCACTTACAAAGTGCATCAAAAGCTCAGCTCTTAGGAAATGCAGATCCAGAGCTTTATTAAAAAACCAATGAACTTTCTTGGCTATGTGTTTCTCTTTCATTTTAAATATCTTCTTGAAGGGGTACAATGTATCAGGAAAACAGGCAAACAAATATTTTGTATGATCTTCCTCCATTCCCACATTGTTTTGAAAACTATTTCTACTGAAAGGCTCAGAAGAGCCTTCCCAGGTCTTTCTTTGAATCACATACAGATTCACTGACCACATATATTAACTCCTATGAGCCGAAGGACTCTCAACAGCGAAGGAAATATGTCCTCCCATTAAAAGAGTTGATGTCCCATCTTCAAATCTGATGACTCAGGCCTGCCGTCAGAGAAAGAGAACTGAAACCTGCACAGGGCGGTTTCGGCCTCTGAAAGACGGTAAAAAGGAACATTTCTATTCAAACCCCAGTCACTTTAGTGACCTGATGTTATTCAGTACTATGTCATGATTATACTAGGTCATCAATCCTTCACTGTTCTACACTCATCAACATTTTGTCATGAATTGGCCATAGCAGAAGAAGGAGGATAAATCTTATAATAAAGGAGAAAAGAAAAAAAAGACCCCAAGCTGAGTAGATTTCCTTCTGTGTGATGTACATTTACACTAAGGAACAGGGTTGCAGCTATGATCTCATTATGCTGTAAGGGATTTGGTTCATACCGACAAGCAACATACAACGAAAGGTCCTTTAACTTGACGTTTGTTCAAATTTAAAAGGGGATTTTAGGCCGGGCGCTGTGGCTCACGCCTGTAATCCCAGCACTTTGGGAGGCCAAGGCAGGCAGATCACGAGGTCAGGAGTTTCAGACCAGCCTGGCCAATGTGGCGAAACGACATCTCTAGTAAAAATTTTAAAAAATTGGCTGGGCGTGGTGGCGGGTGCCTGTAATCCCAGCTACTTGGGAAGCTAAGGCAGGAAAATCATTTGAACCCAGGAGGCAGAGGTTGCAGTAAGCCGAGATCATGCCATTGCACTCCAGCCTCGGTGACAGAGCAAGACTCTGTCTCACCAAAAAAAAAAAAAAAAAAAGGGGGATTCTATTTTATTTTATTTTATGTATTTATTTATTATGAGACAGAGTCGTGGTCTGTCACCCAGGCTGGAGTGCAGTGGCGCAATCTTGGGTCACTGCAACCTCTGCTCCCGGGTTTTCAAGTGATTCTCCTGCCTCAGCCTCCCAAGTAACTGGGATTACGGGTGTGTGCCACCATGCCCAGCTAATTTTTGCATTTTTGGTAGAGACAGGTTGGTCAGGTTTGTCTGGACCATGTTGGCCAGGCTGGTCTCAAACGCCTGACCTCAAGTGATCCGCCCATCTGGGCCTCCCAAAATGTTGTGATTACAAGCGTGGGCCACTGCACCTAACCAAAAGGGAATTCTGCATTGACCTAGGACTTTGTCACAGGAATATGCACATATAAAAGTCATTTCATAACCACCTCCCAAAATTATTTAAAATACTAAATTTAAATTAGGCACAGCTACAACTCATCCATTAAAATCCAATTACCTTGCCCTCTGTTTAGGAAGAATAATTTAAATCAAAAATAGGCTGGTCCGAAGGTAGTGAGTTACCTCAACTGACTGCCCACAGTGAGTGTTTAACTCCTTGTTCTACTCTTTCCCCTCTTCTCACTACTGCACTTGACTTAAAAAAAAAAAAAAAGAACAGCGGGAGTCTACCTGGCGAATGTGCATGGTCAGCTGGTGCTGGGTAGTGCAAATCTTCTCACACAGGGGGCAGTTATAGGAAGACTTCTCCTCTTTCGTTTCCTAAAAAGAAAGATTAAAAGGGAAGATAAATTTCAAATCAGTCAATGAGTGCCTTTTCTTTCTGTAATAAGCACTTGTGTCTATGTAGCTGAGAGCATGGGCTCCAGAACCTGCCCAGGTATGAGCTTGTGCAAGTCACTGCTCTGTCTGCCTCAGTTTCCTCATTTGAAAGATGGGAAAAACAGTACCACACCATGCTGTGATGCAGGTTAAAGTAACACACACCAAACACTAGAACAGTGCTGGGATCATAGTAAGTACTCAATAAATACTAGCATTCTAATTACACAGACACCACTTCATCATCCGTGATGGTAAAAAATTAAGCACTGACTCACGGAAGAGCTAGAAAAGAATAACATTTCTCCCCAAGCCCAACCTGGGCTATCTTCCAACAGGTTTCTAGGTCTCCAAGAACACATGAGAGATAATAAGGTTCTCAACAGAAGAGCCCACCTTACCGAGAGGGAAGCCCTCAGTGCCTAGCTGTGCACCCAGTGGGCATGCTGTGATTCCTCTGCCCACTGCTAGCACCTGCTTAATGCTGCCCATAAATAATCAACAAAAACATCACACAGAAAATTGCTGTCCTCATCACGACAACTTTGATAGGAATGCCAACCCAAATTGAAGACTTCCACAGAAGGTGACAAAAGAACCAGTTCACTACTTGCTGAGGGCGCTCCTTTTATGTTCCCTCAGAATGCAAAGGTCAAGCAGTATGTTTTGCCTTTTTAAGAAAAAGCCAATGTCGTTCACTAACCCTATGCTACAGATCCTCTTTCCAAATAATTCATGCAGAGTTCTAGGCTGTGTGCATCATTGCCTCCTCACCCTCACAGTCCCTAAGCACCACGGGTTCCTGTCTACATACCCAAAACTAACTGGACCTAGGCTTGGATGCCTCTCCCAGTAATTTGGAGTTGCGGTGCTCAAGAGATTTCTCAAGATCAGCAGAATCACCTGGGGGGCTTTTTCTATGCATTTAACCAGATTCTGGACATGCCACATCAGAGTCATTGGCAGACTGGGGTTGGGGGGAGTAGAAATCTGTTTGTCTCACAAGCTCCCCAGATCATGGTGACATGTGCCCAGGTTTGAGGATGGCTAAGTTACTAAGTTGGGTGATTATGAGCACTTGAATCGAAAGTTCATGGAGAGGTAGAGCTGAACCCAAGGAGGCTTGCACCTGGGCAAGCTCCAGTCAGGAGAAAGCAGTGTGGAAGATGTCAGCGCTAACCCAATGGGATGGAGGGCACTGTCCCTAGGGCTGGATGCTCTGTCTAGGCTCTGGGTCATTTCCTATCCTCGGGCATCTTTCAATAGACCTCTTTTTACTTGTATTAATTTGAATGAGTTTCTGCTCCTTGCAAATAACACCAATTATTGAGCACTTACCATGTGCTCAACTCTACACAGAGCCATCAGGGTTTTTTCACAACCACTAATAGACAAGCATTATTACGGATCCCATTTTCTGAACGAGGAAACTGGGGTACACAGAGGCGAGTAACCTGCCTCAAGTCAGAGAACTATTAAGTGGTAGGCATAGCATTAAAACCCAGGTCAGCTGCTCCACAGTCCATGCCCTAAACCACTATGCTATATAAAAGTCTGACCAAAAGAACGATGAACCCCAAGGCACAGAAAGGAAACACTCTGGTGGTTGCTTATGAGAGATGATGAAAATAAAAGTGACCCTGAAGACTATAAAAACAAATGGCGCCATAAACCAGACAGGTGGAATGAAGGCATGATGATGTCTAGCTCACAGCCACCTTCTCTTCTCACTCCTCTTCAAAGACAAACAAGTCTCATTCTGAGCAATAGGAACTTTTTTTTTTTTTTTTAAATGGAGTCTCACTCTGTTGCCGGGGTGGAGTGCAGTGGCATGATTGTGGCTCACTGCAACCTCCGCCTTCCGGGTTCAAGCGATTCTCCTGCCTCAACCTCCCAAGTAGCTGGGACTACACCTGTGTGCTACCATGCCCGGCTAATTTTTGTATTTTTAGTAGAGACAGGGTTTTGCCATGTTGGCCGGGCTGGTCTTGAACTCTCAACCTCAGGTGATCCACCTGCCTCAGTTTCCCCAAGTGCTGGGATTACAGGCATCAGCCACCGTGCCTGGCCAAAACTTTTTTCTAATCTATGGAATTGGGTCTGAGAATTAGGTATGCTCCACATTTTCTCACTCTCGGAAGGAATTAAGAATATGGATTCTACAAAACATGAACATCCTAGAAACAGTGGGAAAAAAAATTCCCGTTCTTACTCATTTATCATACTTCTAGTTCTTTCTGAGGTATAATGGGGGGAGGGGGTGTCACACTTTCTCAGCCCAGTTCTACAACTGTAGTCGGAGTAGAGCTGGCCAAGGACCCCCATGGGGCAGGGGTGTGGGGAGAAACGAAAGCAACAGCAACAAAATAAGATTTAACAAGGAGGGATATCTCACAGCCAGGCCAAAAGTTGGGGATGAGTTCCATCTCCGGGGTATTGTTGTCAAATTAGTAGATAGGCAATTTTACATATATACAATTTTTTAAGTCACCAATAGGATGTAAATACCTTTTTTTTTAAAGGCCTCCAAGTGACCAGCCATGGGGAGACAAATGTTTTTTAAAAATCCTCTTGCATTCACTTACAATAGACAGCGGGCACACTGTGTGGCTGGTGGGGCTGACTTGTGTTGACTCTGGGGTGACTCATGAACTGACACCCCAACCTCTGAGGCTGGCAGTGCTGTGCTGCCAGCCATCATACAGGTCCCCAAAATCCAAGTTACCTGGGAGGAGGTCTACAGACCTAGATGTAATCTTTTAAAACTAACCAGGTCAAGCATGGTGGCTCACACCTGTAATCCCAGCACTTTGGGAGGCTGAGGTGGGAGGATCGCTCGAGCCCAGGAGTTTGAGACCAGCCTGGGCAACATAGTGAAACCTTGTCTCTACAAAAAGTTTTTTTATAATTTAAAAAAATAAGCAAAGCCAGATATCACAGTAATTAAGGCAGCTTACACACATTAGCTGTATAGTTTGTGAAACTAGGAATCAACCATGCTCTGGTGAGAAATAGAGATTCTGTCTCTATTTAAAAAAAAAAAAACATTAATAATAATAAAATGAACCTCCAAGAAAAGAAAGCACTGTGATACTAGAAGAGAGGCCCTCCTGGAGAATTTTGTTTTTGTTTTTTATAAGACATGGGGGGTCTCATAATATTGCCCAGGCTGGCCTTGAACCCCTGGGCTCAAGCAATCTTCCCACCTCCGCCTCCCAAGTAGCAGGGATTAGAGACATGACACCACGCCCAGCACCCTAATGGAGAATTTTGAATCCAGTTATTGCAGTCATGCTGGTGGAAGGAGCACACCTCCTGAGTTGAAAGATAAAATTAGCAGCTAATGTGATAACGAACCATTCCATAATGAAACAATCTGGCACCCATGTCAGCATCCGGCTGTGGCTAATCTCTCCTGGAACTCCTGGAAGCTCACATCGATGGGACTTTCCCTGGGCTCCCTCTCTCAGCCCTCCCTGTCTAGTCCACAGGTAAGGAGCCTGCTTCCTTCTTCCCCATACTCTCTCCCCACTGACTTTTGTCTTTTGGATTAAGAACTATATTTACCAGGCTACCTCTAGCCAGAACCTCCATTTCAAAAGCAAACTCAGGATACCAGATCCCTGGAGAAGAAGGGAGGGGGATGAAAGGCAGCCCTGCCCCACCTGCACAATTGCCTCCTCACACCTGAAGAGACAGCCTCCAGTTAGCATGCAAACATGGGGTTGCTGTGGGCATCCTCCAGGGCCCTAACCACGGTCTCTGATCTGGAGGCTGGACTTGGGACAACTTGGAGCTATTTGAGGAAAAGCTCTTCCTATTACTTCACTTGTTCCTGGTAGAGCAGAAGGATGAGGACGACAACCTTGTCTGTCTTATTCTTCCCCAAATGCCTGGCACCTGGTACAGCAGCTAGCTGGATATAGGAACTGGGTACATATTGTCCAATGGGTTGATGGATGGAGAGATGGATAGATGGACAGTCACATGAGAGTGGAAATAAACCTTTTCTTCTCAGAGCTAGTGCTCCTTCTCGACTCAGGCCACAGTCATACAGGCTGAGTATTTTCTCAGGCACCCATAGGAAGAGAGGCACGAGGAGAAAAGGAAAAAAGAAGAGAGAAAGGAATCAATGTTCCAATGCTAAAACATCACTGACCTCTGCCAGGTCCCCATCCCACAGCAAGGTGTGGAGAAACGCATCCTCCCCCACACCGCTGGCAGGGTTTGGGGCTGGTACAACTTTTCTTGTAGGGAAAGTTGTATCAGAAGCTTTAATTAAGGCTCTACTTCTAAGAATTTATAGAAAACCATCATATTAATACTCAGAGAATTCTGTATAAGGACAGCCACAGTAGGATTATTTATAAAAAAGAAAATGAGTTCACAAAAGCCCAGCAGGTTTGCTTTCTCATCCCTCTGGTTCCTAGACAAATGCAAGACCTCCTTCTCTCCAAGGATTTAGTATAGCCTCATTAAATCAGTTAAACCAAACTTAAACACGAGGAAGTCAATTCGTATTACATGGATCCAGAGATGAAATGAGAAGTATTCACTCTCTGCCTCCTTCCTCCACCTACCCTCTGTTCAACAATATGTTGCCAAGATAGCAACACCTTTTCAAGGAAATGTCCCATTTGTACATTGAAGATTCATTTTATTTCCCAGTAGAGAAGACATTAACTTTCTTTTTTTTTTTTTGAGACGGAGTCTCGCTGTGTCTCCCAGGCTGGAATGCAGTGGCGTGATCTCGGCTCACTGCAAGCTCCGCCTCCCGGGTTCACGCCATTCTCCCGCCTCAGCCTCCCAAGTAGCTGAGACTACAGGCGCCCGCCACCACGCCCGGCTAGTTTTTTTTTGTATTTTTAGTAGAGACGGGGTTTCACCATGTTAGCCAGGATAGTCTCGATCTCCTGACCTCGTGATCCACCCACCTCGGCCTCCCAAAGTGCTGGGATTACAGTCTTGAGCCACCGCGCCCGGCCGAAGACATTAACTTTCATAACAGCATTAACCCTTCTCAATTCCACCTATTTACTTTACCGTGTTCTCCTGATCTGATGCCCAGTGAAAATTCAAGATGACTAAACAGCATCTTAAGTGCAATTATCTGAAGCCAAATTCTGTGCTTTTTCTTTTTTTTTTTGAGACGGAGTCTCGCTCTGTCGCCCAGGCTGAGTGCAGTGGCCGGATCTCAGCTCACTGCAAGCTCCGCCTCCCGGGTTCCCGCCATTCTCCTGCCTCAGCCTCCAGAGTAGCTGGGACTACAGGGGCCCGCCACCTCGCCCGGCTAGTTTTTTATATTTCTTAATAGAGACGGGGTTTCACCGTGTTAGCCAGGATGGTCTCGATCTCCTGACCTCGTGATCCGCCCGTCTCGGCCTCCCAAAGTGCTGGGATTACAGGCTTGAGCCACCGCGCCCGGCCAATTCTGTGCTTTTTCAAGGATAGAAAGCTAAACAGCAGCCCCAGCACAGGCAGTACTTATTTGCTATCTAATCTGAAGACACTTAAAAATAGCCAGCTGTGTGAATGAGGAAACAAACCACATCACAGCAGAGAAATCAGTCACATTCCCTGCCATGGCCATCACGTGAAGAAAGCTTGAGTTAAAATCCAATGGTGGGGCCAAAAATAAGGGCACTTCCACCAACATCGACACCACAGCAAAGAAAACTTTCTCCACGAAAGGAAACTAACATAAGTCATGAAAATTTTGCTCTTGAAAAATGATTAAGGCCTCTGGGTATATCCGTTTTATTCCATATTCTTCCAAGGTTTTATCATAGGAAACTGGGAAACATCTCCCAATATTCTCATGGATTGAACCCACCAGAGGTCACCACCAGGTGTGAACACTTACCTGGTTCCTTCTGCCAATCCGATTTGGTCCTGGAGGCTTCGAGGGGGACTTGATGCCCTGGGGGCTCCCGCCATTCTCTGTGACCTTCCCTACACTCATGACCGCCGACATCATGGTGTTGATGGAAGACAGGTCTGAACCTTCCAAGCCAACGGGCGAACTTGACGTCATTGGGACAGGGGTTTAAGCTTCTAAGAAGCCTCTGCCATAAAACTGAAAATTGGAAATTGCTGATGTGATCATGGGGAAGTTTAGGCTTCTGTCATTGCCAGGGGGCACTGGCCATGGCTACTCTAATTGTAACTCACGTCAAAAACATCCAACACTGTCTTTCTCCAGTTAAAGGCCACATTCACTCCCAGAATGATGGAAGCTTTCATCTAAACCAAGTCTCGGCACACCAAGGACTAAGTAACCTTGCTTCCTTTCTGAGTGTGCACTACCAACAGGACTCAAACTCATGAGAGGCAGGTTTCTTTACCTTTCCTAATCTGGGTTAGGCAGAAGTGGGAAAGGCCAAGCTAACAATTACAAAGCCCAGAAAGCTACCACCCTGCCAGCACCCTCCTAAGAACCTAGACTCATTTACTACTACATAAATGTTCTAGACCTAAAACTAGTGATGAGAAACATCGGGTTTCATTAAACTCCACTGCTGCAATACAGTGATTTTGATGGGGAGCCTGAATTTTATAAGAGATTTGAGAAGCCAACACTATCAGAGTTACAAATTTCAAATTGACATATAAAAGCCTGTTTCTTAAAAAAATATATATAAAGCAGGTAACATACCCTAGAAAATGGAAAGAACCCCCCCTCCACCACACTGCTGATTACCTCCATTTTCTGACCCAACTGATAGACTATGAAACTTCCCCCTGCTGTAGCTATCATTCACATGGAGTAGAAAATGAGTCTGTGTTGACCTCTTTTCTTCTTCTCTTGGTAGTACTCGTTGACACTGGAAGGGAAGCAAAGGTCCAAAGTGAACATCTTTTCACTTAGTGAAGAAAAAACTGTTATCATTTATTTGCTATAATCTTAGACCACTATATTCACAACACTGCAAGGAGTACAAATGAGAGGCAACGTCTGCCTTTCTTTCTTCCAAAACCACATTCTGTAGCTGTTTCTCAACCTTATCTTAACCCCTACAGTACTGCCTGTTATGCACACTCCCAACAGCCAAAAGGACTCTGCAGTAAAATTTCACTTTCTGAAGCTCATATTTATACCCATACATCATATTTTCTTTCACACTGTGCCTCAGTCCTTTGCAAGAATGCTCAGGCTCCACTTGACCCATCTCATGCCTTCACCTAAAAGTAACCAAAGACACAACAGTTCAGGCATTCACTAAAGGCTGAGTTTAGACCCTCTCAGGACAGACCTAAAAGAAACCTGGCGACATGAAAAGAATGACCAAAGGGAAAACTATGGCCCATGGCCGTGTCACAATTTACTTCTTCAAGCCATGTGTGTTCCTTGCAACTAGAACTATTATGGCTACAGGTCCAGTCAGTAGGTAGGAAGTCTACGCTTCCCTCATTTTATCTAGGAGGATATTCTTTAGCTGAAGCCCTACCATAAGGTATTAGGATATTAATATCCTATTACCTCACAATGTGTGCTAATAAATTATGTAAGTCCACAACAGCAGCTGAAGATCAAGCTCATCATCTCAGCTGTAAAGAGAATGTGTAGGAACAACACAAGAAAGAATATGATTTCTCATGGGTTCCTCCTCCAACTTTAGGGGATATGACCCAGCATGTGAGAAATGGTACCACCCAGAGCAGTTATAAACGTGCGGTACCAGGCCTAAATTCTTACCAAACGGGCAAAAGGGAATCTTAGGGAAAGTATTTGTCTTGTAAAGAGACAAGATGTGCCTTCCTTGTTAACAGACATTTTGAAAATGTGAATCAAATGGTTTTCCAACTGGTAGGTAAAAGGACTAACTGCAGAAACATACAATTTGAGACTATGGATCCAGCCTCTTTGCCCCCATCTTTCTCCATAAAGAGAGGAAAGCTACAGCCAAAAAATATCTACACTCTCATCTTTCCATGGCCTTTCCCCATGCCAGCAGACCCCTTAAATTTATGAAGAATTGTGCTTCAGGCCGGACACAGTTGCTCACAACTGTAATCTCAGCACTTCGGGAGGCCAAGGTGGGAGGATCACTCGAGCCCAGGAGTTCGAGACCAGCCTAGGCAACACAGCAAGACCCTATCTCTACAGATGATTTTTAAAAATTTATAAAAAAAAAAAAAAAGAACTGTGCTTCAAACTTCCTGTTTTTAACTGTCTTTGAAGGTTTACTTTGGGCAATTTCTCTATAGGGAAAAAACATGTAGACACAAAGTGCACATGAGTGTGTACACATACTTTTTTCTTAATGGACTACTAAAAAGAGAGTCATCAGTTCCCTAGAGTTTTTGTAATCAATCACGTAATTACGTACTTGATTCATAAATGGATACCTTCAATACTGAATTCACCTCCTTCTTTTAAATACGTGTATCTCCCTCATAATTTTAATGTACAGAAAATTATAACATAACTAACTAGAAATCTATCTTTCCTGTAATTGTTACAAACTTTCCACCAATTTATACTATGAGTTTTGAAGATGATCTTGCTTTTGTCACATTACTACATTTAGAAAAGAGGGCTACTCCCAGCTACTTCAGAGGCTGAGGCGGAAGGATTGCTTGAGCCCAGGAGTTCAAGTCCAGCCTAGGCAAAACAGCAAGACCCCATCTCAAATTGTAAGAGCAAAAACAAACAAACAAACAACAAAATCTGTGTGTGTGTGTGTATGTGTGTGTCTGTGTAGAAAAAGAAAAGAAAAATGTGGTAGAGTTTGCTCAAGTCTGGGAACAGGTTAAACACCTTTAAGACTAAATGTAAAATTGTAAGTTATTAAAAAAAATTCTAATTATATCATTGAATAAGGGAAGAAACTGGAGAGGAGGGAAATAATAAGTAAACTGACAAAAACATATTCACTAAACAGAGCCAAATTGCCAGTAAGAATTATTCTCAGTCATGTTATCAAAGATACATTCTTGCAAACTACCTAAGTGTCTTAAATACAGAAAACCTAGCAACAGTCAGTATAGTCAATCAATGTAAGGGCTGAAAATTGCAAAAGCTTATCCCACTTGAAAAGGAGAAGAGCCTTGTTGTTTCCCATTTTGTCTGGGCAGGAAAATATTTGCTAAATGTATTTCTTCCTTGGGGATAAAGTATAAAGTGTGACACTAACCACTGATGACACCGAGATCACTTACATTTACTTCCTTTTCCTATTTTAAGTAAATAGCAATTAAAAAATAGAGACTCATCTCTAATCTGAAAGTGTAATTAATAAAATGAAACTCCCAGCTACACTGTTTGAAAGAAAGAGAAGAGTCATTGGCCTCATCCCTGAGAATTTGTTCCAGAAGCAACCAACAACCAGCCCCTTGGGCTGTGACAAGATTGTACTTCAGTTTGTTCTTATGTCTTCTATTTAAGTTCTTCCTTCAGGACCACAGAGCAGGGCATAAGGGGAAGAAGATGGTGCACGGCACAATGGAGCTCATTGTTCTATGTTGGAAAAAACCCACCATAACATGTGGGCTCTTCTACATGATCATCTAACCAGAGGAAGCTGGCCAGTATTAGTTGGTCCTATCTACCCTATAACCACATCCTGGACAATTTTCGAACAATAGCCCAACTAAGCAACCTAAACCCTCTGATACTCAATCTCAGGGAATAAAAGATCATTTCTAACATTTTTATGGTCTATTCACGAAGCATTTTTTTCTTTCTGGATATTTACAATCCTAGACTTTTCATTCTTTCCTCTGTAACATTTCTTCTCTCTGACATCACCCCAGTATTAATAATAATATATGTTATTATTATAAAATAAGGCCAGGTGTGGTGGCTCACACCTGTAATCCCAGCACTTTGGAAGGCTGACGTGGGAGGATGGCTTGAGCCCAGGAATTTGAGACAAGCCTAGGAAACACAGCAAGACCCCATCTATACAAAATAAAAATCAGCCGGGGGCAGGCACAGTGGCTCACACCTGTAATCCCAGCACTTTGGGAGGCCAGGGCAGGCAGATCACCTAAGGTCAGGAGTTCGAGATCAGCCTGGCTAACATGGCAAAACCCCATCTCTACTAAAACTACAAAAATTAGCCAGGCGTAGTGGCACATGCCTGTAATCCCAGCTACTCAGGAGGCTGAGATAGGAGAATCGCTTGAACCCAGGAGGCAGAGGTTGCAGTGAGCTGAGATAGCCCCATTACACTCCAGCCTGGGTGACAGAGCAGGACTCCATCAAGAAAGACAAGAAAGACAAGAAAGACAGAAAGACAGACAGACAGAAAGAAAGAGAAAGAAAGAAAGACAGACAGAAAGACAGACAGAAAGAAGAAAGAAGAGGGAAGGGAAGGGGAGGGGAGGGGAGGGAAGGGAGGGGGGGAAGGGGGAGGAGGGAGGTGGGGGAAGAGAAGCCGGGTGTGGCAGCATGTGTCATATAGTCCCAGATACTTGGGAGGCCAAGTGGGAAGATCACAGGAGCCCAGGAGTTCAAAGCTGCAGTGAGCAATGATCACACCATTGCATTCCAGCCTGGGCGACAGAGTGAGACCCTGTCTCTTAAAAATAAGTATCACTGGTTATATTCTAATATAATCTCTTCCAACTGGAATCAGAAAGCACTGGGAAGCCAGATGAAGTTCCCAAGTCATAGATATGATCATTACCAAGCAGATGAACCTGGTGTTCCAGTTTTTAACACACATGGTCTGGATTTGGAGGGGAGAGAGGGAGAGAAAAGAAAAAAAAAAAAAAATGAGATGTCCAAAGTGTTGCTTCCTGAGACAAACCCTTGGCACCCTTTCTCATCCCACATTTCAGGCCCATCAGATCAAGAACTAACAAGTTATAGTTATAATTTCTTTCCTTTTTTTTTTTTTGTGAGACAGTCTCACTCTATTGACCACATTGTAGTGCAGTGGCACTATCTCAGCTCACCGCAATCTCTGCCTCCCAGATTCAAGCGATTCTCACGCCTCAGTCTCCTGAGAAGCTGGGATTTCAGGCACACGCCACCACGCCTGGCTAATTTTTTGTATTTTTAATAGAGATGGGGTTTTGCCATGTTGGCCAGGCTGGTTTCAAATGCCTGGCCTCAAGTGATCTGCCCGCCTCAGCCTCCTAAAGTCCTGGAATTATAGGTGTCAGCCACCGTGCCTGGCCTAGTTACAATTTCAACATGATTTTGCACCAAAGCCTCAGGAGGACCTGGAATGGGGGACGACAATTAAAAGGGAAGTGGGGAGGGTAGGAGGGGAGAGCATGGGAAGACTCGACGTTCGGCATTACTGTGACTCACTGAGAGTCAAAACCACTTCACTAACCTGTTTTGGGTTATCAAGCTGCCCTCCTTACTGGGCGGCTGAACCGGGCTGGGCCCAAAGGTGGGCAGGGTCACACCTCAGAGCCACCACTCCTGGAGCACACAGTCGGAGCAACCTACAAAAACAAGAAAAGATGATGTTAAAAGAGGATTAAGACCAGAAATGGTCCTCTGCTCAACATCACCGGGAGTCACAAATTAGGACTAGAAAACATTTCCCATCCCTTGCCTGCGATTACAAGCCAGCTGCCAGGAGCCAGGCTGATTCCATCCAGAGTTGTCCCATCAACATCCAAGTAAGAGCTTGGAGCTGAGTGTGCCTTGAACAGACAAGGACACCCCTCTCCCCCAGTCACATTCCAGCAACGTCAAGGGCAGCATAATGTGAGAATGGCTCGGACCACTGGCTCCCCGGTGGAGGTGGAGCTTCGTGCATCCTAATGGCATGTTCACAGCAGATACCTACAGACTGCCAGTTTAACAAGAAGAGAAAAGCAAGGCAGCAATTAGTACTATCAGAAACAGAGGGGGAAAAAAAAAGACAGTCGAAGAAACTAAGAAATATACAACTAGCAATGGCTCATGCCTGTAATCCCAGCACTTTGGGAGGCCAAAACTGGGCAGATCATTTAGCTCAGGAGTTCGAGACCAGCCTGGGCAACATGGTGAAACCCTGTCTCTATAAAAAACACAAACATTGGCTGGGTGTGGTGGCAGTGCCTGTGGTCCCAGCTACTCTGGAGCTGAGGTGGGAGGATGGCTTCAGCCCAGGAGGCAGAGGTCGCAGTGAGCTGAGATTGCACCACTGCACTCCAGCCTGGGCAACAGAGCCAGACTTTGTCTCAAAAAATAAGTAATAAGAAATATACAACTGGCCTGTAATCCCAGCACTTTGGGAGGCCGAGACGGGCGGATCACGAGGTCAGGAGATCGAGACCATCCTGGCTGACACGGTGAAACCCCGTCTCTACTAAAAAATACAAAAAAAAAAAAAACTTAGCCGGGCGAGGTGGCGGGCGCCTGTAGTCCCAGCTACTCGGGAGGCTGAGGCAGGAGAATGGCGTAAACCCAGGAGGTAGAGCTTGCAGTGAGCTGAGATCCGGCCACTGCACTCCAGCCTGGGCGACAGAGCGAGACTCCGTCTCAAAAAAAAAAAAAAAAAAAAGAAATATACAACTGAACAGTGCCTTAAAGTAGAGGAGAGATGATTCCATCCTCTTGCAGGTATGAGAAGAAAGTGTTGCTAACACACGTCAAATAGGACCAAATGCAGACCTTCTCCTTCTGTAGGGAAGATGCAGAAACCGTCTCAAATTACACGTGCCCTTCAAAAGTTTGAGCAAGTCTGCTCTGGGGTGTCAAGGGCTTCAAAGCCCTGTGCTGGGAGAAAATTGGAATGCAGCATTTCCCAGAGCTACAGCATGTGGCCACATTCTCTGCTCTCAACACAGCCTCCCTCAGCTAAGGTGAAGAGCACAAAACTGGGAGAAAACTCAGAGGTAAAATAAACCCCACACGGACAACGCCGGGGAAGAAACAACTGCTTGGCATATTTTCTCACGTTTATTTCCCTTCTGGAGCTTCTAGAGACAAGCTGCCCATCTGTGCCACACAGCTGTCACCATGAACCTCAGTACTAACCCACAGGGGCGGACCCTGTCCCACAGAAAGGGAGAGACCCTCAAACTGAACATTATGCCCCCCACCCCACTGAAAAAATGCACATACTCTATACTCAACATTTTCATTCAGTACCAGGAGGGTCAGGGACCCTAGAAACCCACCCAGGGACAGCAGGGTAAGAATCCCTGTTTTGCATGATATATGACCTGCCCTCTTGTAAACTATGAATCAAGTCCATTTTATTAAAAATACCCATGGAGTTTTCAGAAATGCACAAACATCCTTTCAGACTATCTTCACCCATCTAAGGTGAAATTAAATATTGCCTTTTTTTTGTTTTAAAGCAAAGTTATTGTTCTTTTTTCATATTTTAATTAATGATAAATTTTATTAGGAACAAAGCCCGGACAGGAATAGCCCTTTGGTTTTTTTCTAGAAACTGCCAAGATCTTCAAATAAATAGCATGAGCCATAGTTTTACTCATAATTAATAAAAACACACTTCAAAATAAAAAGATATAACAAAAATTTTAAAAAAATAAATAGGCCAGGCGCGGTGGCTCACGTCTATAATCCCAGCACTTAGGGAGGCTGAGGCAGGTGGATCACCTGAGGTCAGGAGTTCATGACCAGCCTAGCCAACATGGCAAAACTCTATCTCTACTAAAAATACAAAAATTAGGTGAACATCATGGCGCACGCCTGCAATCCCAGCTACTTGGGAGACTGAGGCAGGAGAATCACTTGAACCCGGGAGGCGGAGGTTACAGTGAGCCGAGATTGCGCCTCTGCACTCCAGCCTGGACGACAGAGTGAGAATCCGTCTCAAAAAAACCACATAACACAATAAACACACTTCAGAGTCAGAACAAGTGTCTGAAATTAAAACTTTCTAGCATATAGCTAAGACTTTCATTAAAATTTACACCTGCTACTTCCCCTTCATTCCATTTTATTTCCCTTCATTTTAAAAAGACATCTCAAAAAAAGGTCCACCGAGTAGCTTCTGGGAAGCCACAGGATAGCAAGGGGGAGAGGACGGTTTTAAACAAGGAGGGCTAGGCTGAGAGTCTTGACCTTGAAACACCCATCCCCTTGCCCTTGGGTGTAAATGATTTGAATATTGAGAATGTCTTGCAATATAAAGCCAGAGTTCACTAGGCTGTTTGTTTTGGGTTCTATTAGGCCTGAGGGAGTTGCAGAGCTTGAAGAGTGGAAAAGTACGAAAGAGTTATTAGAAGAAACTTTGAGATACCCCTTAGCTCCACCAACAGTGCCTCAGGAAAAAAAAAAAAGTAAAAGAAAGACTAGTAGCGCCCTAACGATGACTCCCGTAGGTGAAATGTGACAGAAAGGCTGGATCTGGTTGTTGGTGGAGGCTGCTGAATTTCTGGATTTGCACTCTTACAAGATTTATGCAAAGCCAATGGAGGCAGGAGGACTAAGAGAGGGCGGAAGTCCCTCTGTGGGGGGAGGGAAAGGCCAGCCCCCAAGCCCCGGGGGAGATAAGGGACAATGCTATGTAAAGCCAGAAACAGAAGATTAAGGGGCAGGTCTCCAGGTCTAAGGAGATAGCAATGAAAAGATGAAAGATAAGGGCTGCATCCCAGCTTCTGAAAAACCGGAGGGTTTCTTTCCTTTTTTTTTTTTTGAGATGTAGTCTCACTCTGTCGCCAAGGCTGCAGTGCAGTGGCACAATCTGCAACCTCTGCCTCCCTGGTTCAGGCGATTCTTGTGCCTCAAGCCTCCCGGGTAGCTGGGATTACAGGCGTGTGTGCCACCACGCCCGGCTAACTTTAGTTTTTGCATTTTTAGTCGAGACTAAAATTGGGTTTTTAGGGTTTCGCCATGTTGCCCAGGCTGGTCTTGAACTCCTGGCCTCAAGTGATCCACCCATCTCAGCCTCCCAAAGTGCTGGGATTATAGGCAAGAACCTGAAGTGTTTTTTCTTCCCCCCCCATGTTTTTGAGATAGTCTGATTCTGTCATCCAGGATGGAGTGCAGTGACGTGATCTTGGCTCACTGCAACCTCCGCCTCCTGGGTTCAAGTGATTCTCATATCTCAGGCGTGCACCACCATGCCCAGCTAATTTTTGTATTTTTAATAGAGACAGGGTTTCGCCATGTTTGCCAGGGTGGTCTCAAACTCCTGACCTAAGGTGATCCAACCACCTTGGCTTCACAAAGTGTTGGGATTACAGGCATGAGCCACCGCGCCTAGCCTCCTCAGGGTTCTTGAAGTGAAATCTAAACTCTGACCTAAGGCCCCCAGGAAATGTGGAATAAGTTTAGATGCCTAGGATGATGGTTGAGGCCCTGAAAAAAAATGTACCCACAGATGACAGAACAGTGGGTTTTACAACACTTGACCAGGAGGGGCGCAGTGCAGAGCCTCCACAATGCCCACAAATACTTAGGATGCATGCTGTGTAAGAGCCTAGTTAACCAGTTCAGGCCAGCCCAGGACAGGCTAAAAGTTTCAGTTAACAGTTCAGACACTAAAATGGTCTGAGCCAGGAGGGAGCTTGACAAATAGCAAAGGCATCTCTTGAAGGACGGGCCGAGTCTTGGCTAGGCTGGGGACAGAATCAAACCAGGCTAAACGTTCCACGAGGGCCATGCCTGTCCTGCCTGCAAAGCTCAGGGCAAAACAGTCCTTCTCACCACCTCACATGTGCTCTGAAGGCTGAGACAGCTGTGATGACGGCTTTGAGTTCCAGAAAGTTGATGTGTTTCTTGGCTTAGGGTCCAGGCTATGCCTTGGATAGGGCGGCAACCCACGAAAGTCACTCCCCCGCCACCGCCACCACCACCGCCAACCCGTGGCTGGCACAGGCTTTGGTAAGACAGGAGCCTTAGCGTGTCACACAGCGCCTCTCAGCATCTAAGCAGGCCCCTACACCATGGGGCACCGGGAGCTGCTTCAACCAACTCCGATCTTCTCTTCCTGGGTGAGAAGGGGCTCCTAAGAGATTGGGAGGAGCTGGGCGTGGTGGCTCACGCCTATAATCCCAGCACTTTGGGACAGAGAGGCAAGAGAATCACTTGAGGTTAGGAGTTCAAGACCAGCCTGGGAAACACAAAACCCATCTCTGATAAAGAAAAAAAAAAAAAAGAGGTGGGCGGGGGATGTATCCCTTGGCACATTCAAGACAAAAGTGCAGAGGTGAAGGGGGGCAGCAAACTTGGGACCCAAGATATATGTCAGCCTCCTCTTTGGGTGTCTTCTGAGCTCCAGAACATTCTTATACTCTCATCCTCTGAAGACTACAGCAAGCCAGGCACAGTGGTTCATGCCTCTAATCCCACCACTTTGGGAGGCCGAGTGGGAAGATCACTTAAGACCAGGAGTTTGAGACCAGCTTGGGCAATGAAGTGAAACCACATCTCTACCAGAAATTCAAATATTAGGCAGGTATGGTAGCACCCTCCTGCAGTCCCAGCTACCTGGGAGGCTGAGGCAGGAGGATTGCATGAGCCCAGGAGTTCGAAGCTGCACTGAGCTAGAATGATGCCACCGTACTCAAGCCTGGTCAACAGGGCAAGACTCTATCTCAAAAAACAACAACAACAACAACAAAAAGACTAATCATTAGGCTCTTTAACCTGCCATTCAATGGTCTCCATGCTCTGGCCTCAGTCTACCTTCTGGCCCCGTTGCACACCAGTCCCCATGGTTACCCTCTCTGCTCAGTTCCTTGCCCCAGAATATCTGCCTGCACTCCTCTCCTGACCCCATCCCTCACGGCCATGTTCCACATGACTCCCACTGACCCATGGCTCTTGGTTCCAAATTCCAGGACACACTTACCTCTAATTCTGCCATCAAAATCATGGCTAACAATTTTTGAGCGCCACGTGCCACATGCATTGTCTCATTTAATCCTCGTAACAACAACCATGAGGATTGTTCCCACTGTACAGCCATAAAAACAAAGGCTGAGAAACAAACACTCGTCTCCAAGATCCTAGAGCTGCTGCGCGGTAGAACAATGCAATAAATCCAGTGTCTGACCTCTGTTAAATTTCTTCTGGAAAAGTGTGTGACTCCTGGCCCATGGCTGGAGAGCACAGGTGCGCTCCCTTAGTCACATTCTCTGACTTCTAGTAATCTCGCTCTGCATCACTGCTGCCCTTCCAGATGCTCAGCACCTGGCTTTCCATTTCCGTCCTGGTCAAAGCAGGAAGGAGGAGTGCTCTCCTCCCCCTTCACCTCTGCCTTCCTCTCCCTGGCAGGAGGCAAAACTGGACTTCCACCTCAGTCTGAAAGGTTCGCTGCAGCGGGCAAGAGTTCGGAAACACTACGCTTGCTCTGCAAAGTGATGGGACACTTCACGTTCTATACCCTTGTGTTCTAGAAGCAGCCAAGCAAGGTAGGCTCTGCCTGAATCCTGAACAGTTCAGTCCTATCTGATGAGCTGACCTTGCAGAGAAGATCCACCAACATAATGCAGGGAGAAATTAACTACTACAGACCCTCCACCAAGCCCCAAGGGCAGAAGCATCCAGCCCTTTATTGGAAATGCAAATTCTCAGTCCCACCCCAGACCTACTGAGTCAGAAACCCTCTGGGGGCTGGTGCAGCAGTGTAAGTTTCTGAGTTAACAGCTCTCTAGAGGCTTCCATCCAGCCCTGAGAACCAGCTCATGAAGAAGCCCAGGATCTCCCTGAAAACCTTCCTTTAGTGAAGATTTGGGAGAAGCTGCTTGGCTTATCATACACCTCCAGAGCAAAAACCAAGGCCCTGGATCAGAGACAAAGATCCCCATTTCTAACTTTGGCTTTATCTACCACAACAAAAAATAATAATAAATAAGGGATAGGGAGGAATGAATCTATGCAGGGCTTCCTCAGGAACAAAAACACATCAGAGGTAGGCTTCAGACAGGCAAGGCCAGCCTGCAGTGCATGGCTGGCAAAGCCACATGGGCCTGCCCTTCTCTCCAGCAAATAGCAGTTGCCAAGCCTGTGCTACTTCCCAAAAAGCTCCTTGGAGGGGGTTGTGGAATCACCTCCAAACCCAAGCCCTTCAGCCAGGATTCCTGGTGGCCCCGGGTACTCTCCCTCGCCTCTTTGCTGCTCCCAGGCAGTGAGGAGTGAGCAACAGGGGGCAGGTGATGGGAGAACAGTTAGGGAGATGACTTCAAGGGGAGACACGCAGCCCTGAGGTTCCCTCTTACAGCCTTAGAAAATGCTCACTGTCTACTACAGTTTGTCTCTTAATGGGACCAGAGAGTGGAAGAAGAAAAATCAGAGGTCATTCTCACAGGCCAGGGTGTCTGCTCCTTACTCTGACTAGGTTTCAGATGCTCTGCTGGTCTTGACCTGGAGCATTTTATTAGAAATAACACAAGCTAGTGATGCTCCTTTTCAAAAGCAATGTCGGTTGTTCTGAGGTAAAGGAAAACGTCAATATTTTGTAAAGTGTGGAGGAGGGAGCAGCTTAGTGCAGAGTAATAGGTTCCATGCAGGAAGCAGCTTCTCTTAAAAATCACTTGGACATTTAAATTACTACATTACATATAAGTTCAGCAGGGAGGCACACGTTGACTGGGAAGACAGAGTCCCTGCCTACCAAACTTACCTATGTCAGTCAGATTGAGTATTTAAAACACGAACCATGGGAGAGCTGGGGAGATTCTCTGGACAATGCCAAATAAAACCATCCTGTGGTACCCCATTCTTCTTCCTGCACCTCTCTGCAAGGCTCTGTGCTTCTTTAAGGGAAGGAAATGGGGCACAGTCGCAATGATAAGCTTTCCTGCTAGTACATGAGGACTATGAAGAAGCTGACTCCACTTCTTGTAGCTCTTCTCCAGGGAGCAAGTCTTCCTGCCAGGACCTAACTACTGCCAGATTTGCAAGGCCAAGACACAGCTGCTAAATGGCAGCCATTTGTCACACAGCACCCTGCTCCCCTGGGAGGGGACACAGCAGCCCTCGGCGCTCAGCTGTGGGAAGAGTTGAGTCCCTGGCCCTTTCCCCAAAAAGGCCAGACTTTTCCTAAACATTGTTTTTCAGCCTGCCTGCCAGGACCTGGTATTTCATCACTTTCTTGCCTAACTTAGCAGAAACGTGTATCATCCTCTACTCTGGGTGGCCAAGGTGGGCTATGCTCTAATAAGGAAGCACCCATGCTGGACCACAGGGGTGGAGGGCCCACAGGGCACCCTCAACTACCCCTAGGGCAGGGCAGGGTCTCCTGGGCCAAGGTTAAAGATGACTCTGCAGGGGATTAAGTTGAGCAGCTCCCCTGCCCTGTCCCACCCTAAGATCTGCTCTCCTGGCTTACCAGGTGCAAGAAAGGGTAGGGAGAGGCCTCCCTAACCCACCGTGGTTGAGGAATTTGAAAACAGAAAAGAATGTTGCTGTAAGTAACAGAAAACGGGACTCAACTCAGAGTATACTGGAAATCTAATGTGCATCCAATTTTATTTTTTCCAGACACCCCTTCCCTGATAACCTGGGGCACTGGTACTTGTGACACAAACTCCATGCTAGAAATATGCTAGGCACTTTACATATATTTAATCCTCCCCCAAATCTTGGAAGGTAATGATTAGGCTATTTGCTAGATATAGCACAGCTTTTAAAGGGCAGAGCCAGGAGTCTAGCCTGGGATTGTCTGACTCCAAAAATCTCGTACTTTCCACTGTACCACAAGAAGGGTCTTTGAAAAACCATCCAGAGAAGGGTCATTAGCAAGCTAGAGGACTGGGAAACCAAGTCAAGGGGAAAACTGGAAATGGCTAACAGAATGAAGACAAGAGCCAGCTACAAAAGCTACAGGACTGGTGTGTGGAAGACGGGCACACTCATTGCACGGGTCCACCATGGAAGGAATGAGGCACAAACAAGCAACTCTGGAGCGCCACAATTCTTTAAACCAGAGTTTTGAACTAAGCCCTCAGATGGATTGAGGCCAGATAAGGTAATGAGCTCGCTGTCCCCAGGAGTCTTCAAGCAGAGGGTAGGTAACCCTCTGCTTGAAGGTTAATAAAAAGCAAACAAAAAACCCCAGTCCAGCAATGGGTGGGAGACCAGGTTAGAAGACTCTTCTGACTTTCAGATTCTGCACTTCTAAGGGGACAATCTATTTTGCATAACACTTGTCCTCTCTGCATAATACCTTAAGATTCCAAAAGCATGCGCAAGAATAAATAATTACAACATAACTTAAAAAGTACATGACATGGGGAATCTTTTTTTTTTTTTTTTTTTTTCAGACGGAGTCTCACTGTGTCACCCAGGCTGAAGTGCAGTGGCGTGATTTCGGCTCACTGCAACCTCTGCCTCCTGGGTTCAAGTGATTCTCCTGCCTCAGCGTCCTGAGTAGCTGGGATTACAGGCGTGCACCACCACACCTGGCTAATTTTGTATTTTTAGTAAAGGTGGGGTTTCACCGTGTTGGCCAGGCTGGTCTCAAACTCCTGAACTCAAGTGATCCTCCCGCCTCAGCCTCCCAAAGTGTTGCGAACACAGGTGTGAGCCACTGTGCTCAGCCTGACACGGGGAGTCTTAAATCTTGGCCTGGAAACTCAGCTTGCCATCAATGGAGCCACCAAACTCTGAGCCTCAGTTCTCCCGGCTGGAAAATGAAGCTGGTAACACTGCCCTCCTTACCTTACAATATAGATTCAAAGGAGTGCTTATTAAAATACTTAACAAACATTGTGATATCCTCCAGCGTGCGAGCTATTGATGCTACACTATTTATCCTCCAACATTCCAGGCAGTCCCTGGCCTGATTCTCCCAACTCCTCAATTCACCCATCTGCTTCCCCTATTGGATTGCCAAAGCTTTGAAGGCAGGAGCTCAGCTTGACAGTCTTCTAAAAAAATTCCTGTCCCCGGCCGGGTGCAGTGGCTCACGCCTGTAATCCCAGCACTTTGGGAGGCCGAGGCAGATGGATTGCCTAAGGTCAGAAGTTCGAGACCAGCCATCGTGAAACCCCATCTCTACTAAAAATACAAAAAATTAGCTGGGTGTGGTGGCAGGTACCTGTAATCCCAGCTACTCAGGAGGCTGAGGCAGAAGAATTGCTTGAACCCGGAGGCAGAGGTTGCAGTGAACCAAGATCGTGCCATTGCACTCCAGCCTAGGCAACAAGTGCGAAACTCCATCTCCAAAAAAAAAAAAAAAAAAAAAAAAAAAGAATTCCTGTCCCAGCCCACAAGTTGGACAATTTAAAATAATTTGGCTTTTCCCAAATGCAATCCCCTGGACAATGAGAACAGCTGCTGACACAGTTGCCATGCTATATGGCCACCAGGAAATAAAAACCCCTCTGACTTCAGTTGCTGCTGAAACCAATCCTGGTCAGCTTCACGTCTGGTTAATTACGGAAGTACACACTACTGGCTCCCAGAAGGATGCAGCTCTTTCTTCCCTATATTCACCAAGCTTCTTCTCTTCCAACTAACTGCAGCACCTGAATACAGCATGGCTGACACCGTGACACTGTATGGTAGAAATGGGAGTGTTCTGGACACAGCTCTGAAGTGAATCTAAGTATATTCAGTCACATTTCCAGCTTCTGGTTAAGAAGCTAGGGTAAAGTTCAGTAGCAGTTTGCATAGAGTTTTAGGCAATATCCTGCAACTCTTTCACAGGCCCTGAGGTCGCGGGACTGGCCTTTCTGACATGCTCGGGGAAAGAGTGCAGCAGCAACAGGATTCTCCACTTTGCCCCAGAGGACGAGCTGCAAGCTAAGCAATCCCAGGGCAGGTGGTTTACCTTAAATCTGGGCTTCGAATTCCCAGAATTCAGGATGACACTCCTTAGAAAACCAAAATGACTTGTGGAAGATGAAAGTGTTTGAAATGCTTCTCCCCTAACAGCTTAGCTTAGAGAAGGCAGTGGAAGGAGGAGATCACATCTTTCCTTGCCTATTGGAAAAGTGGTCAGCTGTGGTCAAAATTTCACAGTGCGTAATCAGACATTACAAACCGTCAGCTGGGAATGACTGTGTGCGGTGAAGTGACCATGCCCAGATCCCAGGAGCTGGATGGGCTGCCCTCTATGCTATATAACAGAAAACCTTCTATCCCCTCACCCCCAAATTCGTCTCTAAGAAAAGTATTTACTACTGTGCATATGAAGGAAAACAAATGCTCTGAGATACACGTGGTTGATAAGTGTTTATCACAAGCTAGCCAACCAAAAACACTGGCAAGCAAATGGTTTTCTTAAAGTAAACTGAGCAAACCAAAAATGACTAGCAGGCAGGATGGGCCTTTTTGGAAAGCCCATGTACAGCTGGGAGAGGAGGTGGCATGTTCCTGGACCAGCAGAAGCACCTTGGAAGGAGGGGGCCAGGGACAGGGGCTGGCAGTGGGGGTGGGGAGTGGGGATTAATGCAGTCCTGGAGGAAGTGGGAGGCACACAGGCTCTCCAGGCAGTGATTAGTTCACAACAACTGCACTCCCTGGGGGGTCTAATTGCACAAAGGGCCACCCCCTCCATAGCCCAGCGGGACCTGAAACAAGCATCATGTCCCCGAAGCACACTTGTTCATTTGCTTTGGATTGAGCTCACACAGGGCACTGAACATGCCCAGGCTCTTAAGTGTGGGTTCACATTTACAAGCCCCACCCTGAGAAACAGATAACCCCCTTGCAAGCCCCCAAACTCCCCCCAAATGTTATGAAGAACAGGAAGGAAAACTGAAAAGGAAAGACAGACACCAGCAGACGGTCTCTTCCTTCAAACTCTTTCACACCTGGGCAATAATTGGGCCAACACCAGAAGTACAACTAAGAGGAGACACTTCAGAGAAGCATAGCTGCCCTGCCTGCTCATCTGCTCAGTCCAAGGACAGCTGGACACGTCCACCCAGTCCCCATGGGTCAGGCACACTTCAACAGGGAAAATCTCTGTAGCACTCAGATACGAAAATCCAAGCTGATGCCCATTTAACCTAAGCAGTGTGTAATGGGAACATTCTCAATCAAAAGCCTACCTCTACCAATATTTTCATGACATGAAATTGTTTTGGCATACTTGTGAAACCAAGTCCTGCTTCTCAGAATTCTTCAACACGCTTGTGATCGTAAAAATGAGGCATGCCTTGCTCACCACCCTTAATTTACTTGAATGCACGTGACAAAGGCACCTTCATGCTGTTTAAAAAGAACATCCCTACTCTTTCCTTTTATCTTCCCTTAACAGTTTGCTATCCAGTGATAGGAGGGGCCTAGCCTCCAACAGTCCACACTTTTATCTCCTGCTGACCACAGGAAGGCAAGGGCTGGACTTCCTGCAGCTCGCCTAGAGGGGCTGTTTGAGTTGTTTAAAATACTTGCCTCCAGAGCCTCTTGGAACAATGCCCAAGCAACACCTACCCGGCATCCATTGCAGCTCCAACTCTAACAGCCTTCAAGTCCAACGGATAGCACTCCTTGTGCCTCTGTGTGGGAGAGGCCAATGCTTCCAAGAGAACTTACTTTCAGGGCTCACTTAGATATTTGCTTTCTGTCTGCAGCAAACACAAGAGCTATCTTCATCAAAGTCCAGAAACCCCAGTAGTTAGTTATAGTAGCTCAAGTTAAATGCAGTTTACACTACTATTCTTAAAATAATTCAGTAGCATTTAATAGTATCCTTTAACCACTGGAACTAAAAGCAGAACACCATGTCCTTGCACAAGCAAATGGCCTGAAATACACTGGACCCCTCAGCTGTGGAGCGAGGCCAGGCCATCGTCTTTGACGTTCCTCCCAGCCCTAACTCTGCCTGAGATTTGACTCTGTGGGGATGTCTAGGTGTTTTTAGGTTCAGACTCAAAAGCACTTCCATACCTGTCACTTAGAGCTTTGCTGTGAATATCCAGGACTCAGTATAGCAGCAAAATCCACTCTTTTGTGCATCAATCAAGAGGGTTGTGAGGCTGTGCGTGTCACTTATTGGATGGGATGCCCTGAGGGAATTCACACACCAGTGGATAGAATTCCTGACTCCCTGCCATCCAAGGGTAGGAGTTCCATTTTCTTGGCATCCCATCAGCATATGTGAGGTTAATGTATTCAGAAAATGATGAAATCAGACATTTACCACAGTCGCCCTGGAGTTCCTTTCTGGGATACAAAAGATCTTCCTGAAATCAATTAAGGAAAGGAGAAATTTCCTTGCCCAAATACCTACCATTGAACCCCTAACAGTCACACAGGTAAGAGAGCCGGGTTGGGAGAAGGAGATGGGCAATGGGGAGTGGTGATAGTAGGTAGGGAAGGCCAGGGAGAAAAGGGTGGGAGGTGAGGAACAGAAGCCAGCTTACAGAATGAGTCCACAATCTGAATTTCTGTGCCAACTCTCCAGAACGGGGCCAATATTTTTTAGGATCTTTTTTTTAATGAGTCTAGATAATAGATGAGTCAGACAGGGCATGTGCAGCGACCAGAGGAACTGTGCTGTCCCCACACAGAACTTAGAGAGGTGCCTCTATGTGGCCCCTCTCCTATAGTCACAGGACCCAGCCCCGACAGCGGCCCATGGGAGAACAGGAGCCAGCTGACTGGCTCAACCCCACTGGCCAAACGGCAAGTACTCTTCGGCATCCTCAATTTCCTCCCAGCCATGAAGTCAGGAACAACCTGTACAGACAAAGAAAAGAGAAAACTTGCGAAACAATGGCATCTACCATGCTCACTGGATATGCCTGAGGAAACTTTTTCAAAGTCCTTGAAGATGCTTCATTATAATTCTGCAAAGAAAATGCAGTCAACTATACCCAGGCACACACATGCTCACACAAACCCAATTTCATGCTCTGCCAGCCCCACAACTAAAATGCTGAAGTGCCGGGCGCGGTGGCTCACGCCTGTAATCCCAGCACTTTGGGAGGCCGAGGTGGGCGGATCACAAGGTCAGGAGATAGAGACCATCCTGGCTCACACAGTGAAACCCCATCTCTACTAAAAAAATGCAAAAAATTAGCTGGGCGTGGTGGCGGGCACCTGTAGTCCCAGCTACTCGGAAGGCTGAGGCAGGAGAATGGTGTGAACCCGGGAGGCGGAGCTTGCAGTGAGCCGAGATCGCGCCACTGCACTCCAGCCTGGGTGACAGAGCCGGACTCCATCTCAAATAAAACAAAACAAAACAAAACAAAACACTGAAGTCAACAGCCTCAGTCACCAAACCAATTTAGAATGGGAACTAACACATTTCCACAAAGTATTTCAGAGGCCAATGACATCCTGGAGTGTTCCCAATCTGGAAACAGAATTTTTCTAAGGGGGAAAAAAAGGCTTAACAGATTATACAAATGGCTACCGGGCCACAGTAAAAATGTGAGAAAAAACTCACTGTCTCTTTATTCTGTGTAGTTAAACTGCCATCTTTTAAAATGAGATAAAGACAGTAGATGATGGAGATCATTTTTTAATGCCCTTACTTAGCAAAATTTAAAAAATGGCAACCTTGTGTCTAACTGCAAAAGTTTTTTGTGTCCTGACCATGAAAACAAAACCCCTGGGAGCCATCAGAGTGCACCAGTGTGTTATGAGAAAGGAGGGAGAGTGGAGTGGGGGAAATGGCAAAGATGCGGCTGGCAGAATGATGCTGGGCTCAAGGTTCCATCTAAGAGCCATGAACTTTATCCTGCTCTGGAAACCCACTGAAGGGCCCCACCTCACAATTTTTAAAGCCCAGGATGAAATAATCATATCTACAGCTTAAAAAGCTCTTGGTAGCAGATTTAAAAATGGACAATCACAGGCATATAACCCAGTTAGGAGGCACTGCAATACTCTTAAGGGACAGGGGCATTGAGGCTGGTGGGTGGAAGCAATGCTGCAGAAAAGGAACCAAAACGAGGCCAGGCAGGCGTCGAGAATGAAGGGCAGGAGTTAGGAAAACAGCTCCTAGGACAGGAGAGAGTAAAGAGCATGGATGGTTATCAAGTATGATTTAGAGGAGTTTTGTTTTAAAGAAAACCTACAAATAAATGTCTATAACCAAAATGCAGCAGATGGGGAAAAACAGCTCGTTTTGAGAGAGATAGGAAAGGAGGGCACGGGAGCTCCCAGGCACAGGAAGATGAAACACAGCAAAACGTAACACAAAACACAGGCAGCCATATCAATATACATGTTAACTATCAAATTGAACTCTATGAACAAAACTGACCATCATAAACTGCTGATTGGAGGGGAGCAGAGTGGGGAGGGCTGCTTAAAAAGACTACACAAAACTCCATCAAGTTTAAAACTTAAGAGAACAGACCGGGTGCGGTGGCTCACGCCTGTAATCCCATCACTTTGGGCGGCTGAGGCGGGTGGATCACGAGGTCAGGAGATCGAGACCATCCTGGTTAACACAGGTAAAACCCTGTCTCTACTAAAAATACAAAAAATTAGCCCAGCGTGTTGGCGGGCGCCTGTAGTCCCCACTACTAGGGAGGCCGAGGCAGGAGAATGACGTGAACCCAGGAGGTGGAGCTTGCAGTGAGCTGAGACTGTGCCAGTGCACTCCAGCCTGGGCGACAGAGCAGGACTCCGTCTCAAAAAAAAAAAAAAAAAAAAAAAACTTAAAGAGAACAATAATATCCACCCCTGTGACTCTTTTTTTTTTTTCTTTTGAGACGGAGTCTCGCTCTGTCGCCCAGGCTGGGGTGCAGTGGCCGGATCTCAGCTCACTGCAAGCTCCGCCTCCCGGGTTTACGCCATTCTCCCGCCTCAGCCTCCCGAGTAGCTGGGACTACAGGCGCCCGCCGCCTCGCCCGGCTAGTTTTTTGTATTTTTCAGTAGAGACGGGGTTCCACCGTATTAGCCAGGATGGTCTCGATCTCCTGACCTCGTGATCCGCCCGTCTCGGCCTCCCAAAGTGCTGGGATTACAGGCTTGAGCCACCGCGCTCAGCCCCCTGTGACTCTTTCAAAGTGGCTAATATAACTAAGGAATTGAACTTGAAGTGTACCTCTTTCTCTTTCGTGTCAAGTTTAACCATCCTAAGAACATCTGCAGTCTTTAATCTGTTTGCCTCCTGGGGTTTTTAAACCCTAAAGCAGAAATAAAGGTAATCTGGGATGGTTTTACCTGTAGGCATGGGAGGGGAGTTAGTGGATCTCAGAAGTAACTTACTTTGCCTAGTGCTGAGGAGAGTTTCAGTTCATAGAGAGAAATAATCCATGAAATCCACAATAGAGGGACATGTCCTACACAAGCTGATCTATCCCGGATGAGTCATCCCCACCCTGCCCCATCTACCCTAAACCTGCTTGAAACTGGTCCCACCTCAAACATAAAGGTCAATGTGAGCTGGACACTGTGCCTCACACCTGTAATCCCGGCACTTTGCAAGGCTGAGGCGAGAGGATTGTTTGGCCCAGGAGTTCGAGATCAGCCTGGGCAACATGGTGAAACCCTTTCTAGACAAAGAATACAAAAAGTTATCCAGGTGTGGGCTGGGTGTGGTGGCTTGCACCTGTAATCCCAGCACTTTGGGAGGCCGAAGCAGGCGGATCAGAAAGTCAGCAGATCGAGACCATCCTGGCCAACATAGTGAAACTCCATCTCTACTAAAATACAAAAATTAGCTGGGCATGGTGGCGTGTGCCTGTAATCCCAGCTACTCAGGAGGCTGAGGCAGGAGAATAGCTTGAAGCAGGGAGTCAGAGATTGCAGTGAGCCAAGATTGCGCCACAGCACTTCAGCTTGGGGACAGAGTAAGACTCCATCTCAAAAAAAAAAAAAAAAGAAAAAAAAGAAGAAAAGAAAAAAAAGTTATCCAGGTGTGGTGTTGTGTGCCTGTAATCCCAGCTACTCAGGAAGCTGAACCAGGATTGTTTGAGCTCAGGAGGTCAAGGCTGCAGTGAGCAGTAATCGTGCCACTGCATTCCAGCCTGGGTGACAAAGTGAGACCCTGTCTCAAAAAAAAGTCAATGTGTGAAAACATGGGAAAATGCTTATAAAGTTAGGTAAAGTTTAAAAAGCAAGCTGGCACATTTAAGATTCTATGCTATATTTATGGAAAAGTCTAGAAAAGGCAATCTGAAACGATGTATGTATGTATCATGAGAATACAGTGCTTTTTCAAGTACAATTTGATGTCACTATTTAAAAAAAAAAAAAAAAAAAACTTAACATAATTTTTGAAAATATACCAGAAAGATCCAACTATTCGTGAGGCCAGGAGTTTGAGACCAGCTTGGGCAATACAGCAAGACCCCTGTGTCTAAAACATTTTTTTAATTTGCTGCTTGGTAGTGAGCTATAATTGTACCACTGTACTCAAGTAGCCTGGGTGGCAGAGGGAAACTCTGTCTCATTAAAAAAAAAAAAAAAAAAAGCAAGAAAGAAAATGATCAAATTTTAGTCCTTCTTAAGATATGGAATTGCTCCCTGTCCTTGCTCCTCCAATTTATGTATCTTTAGTCTGTAGCTCAGTGCCTGGCACACAGTAGGCATTGTTTCTCTCAATCTATAAATAGGTACTGAAAGCCTACTATGCGCCAGCTGAGCTGAACAGGTGACATGCTTAGGTTGATAAGCCTTGTTCTGTAGACAAGTGCAAGAGTCATACCCTTGAAACCACAAGTAAAATGTCGATAGTTTTCCACTTTAGGAAAATAGTCCATCAATTTGATCAGCCTTTCAAAAGAATCTATGATTTCCAGGAAAGGTCGGAACTACAGCAGTGATCTGAGCCTCAGCAGATTTAATCCTACCTTTGGAGAGTTAAGGAGATAGGTAGGCTTTTTCCTTACTTACTATTGTCATCAATTTCAGGCAGGCCACCAACAATAAGTAAAAACACTGGCAACGCCAAATCCTCTAACTTCCCTTTTCTTGTAAGGATGAGATGAGATAAACCATCTCATCAGTGTTTTGATATTTCACTCAAAACATTATTGACACAAGGCAATAACCCAATGAACATTCGTTAAACCAGTTCTTAAAACAATCCACCCAATGCTTGTAATAAACAGTTACAATTTTAAAACAGAACTCATCCTCTGGAAAGGAACGAGAGCGGAGACTTCCTTGTGAGCCCCGTCTACTGGGCTGCCTCTGTGTGTGTTTTTTCCCCTCTCCCCAGTTATTCCAGGAATGATGGTGTTGGGATTCGAGTTAGTTTCTGAATGGTGACTATTAGGTTAAAACTTTTCTCAGTGTGACTGTGAACACATCTAGGCCGTCAAAGATACTGGGGAGGTTTTCTGTAAAGAAGTCCTCCTGTGGGTGTAAATATGGCCCACAAACTATCAATTCCTAGGAACCTCAAAGGGGTCACAGAATAGAGGGTGGTCTTATGGAGAATGTTTGTTTTGCAATTAGTAAGAGGTACAGGGGCCTTAGTAAGCCTTTTAAATTTAAGCCAACAATCATTAAATTTGAGTCCCTCGATGCACTGAACAATTCTGCTTACTTAAATTGCAATGCGTAAATCGGCTATAAAAGGAGGGATTATATCAACTATAAAATTCAAAAGTCCCAACCAGGGGAGTGGGAAAAGTGACTGTGATTAAAAGCTGTTTGGAGGGTAGGGGTGGGCTGGCTCAGTCCTTGTTTTATCCTGTGTCCTTTGAAGATGAAAACTAATCAATTTTTTCCTGGCAAAAAAAAAAAAAAGAGTCTGAAAAAAATAAACAAATGGGACCCACAATCTACCTTCAAATGATTTGGGGGTGAAATACTCTACTTTAGGCCCTCAAATATTTCCTGATGATAAAAATGTATGTCAGTTACTTCAATTACTAACTCCTGATCCACTACTAGTTTGGAGTGGGGGGCTCCATAAGCTTACCAGTTGGTGAGAGGTAAAAGAAAGTTTGGGAAGGTAAGAGAATTAAGAGCTGTCTATACAGTTCTAATTTTAGGTCTAGAAAAAGCAAAAATTAGTGGACTGGGGTAGTGTAAAAGGAAGGGTATGGAGGTGGAGGCTGGAAGGAGCTGATACCCAGGAAGTACCATAAGAAGCCCAGGAGCCAGGTCCAGCTGAAGGGCAGGGCCATCATTACAGAGGGTGTGTGTGGAGTGGGCAAATTACAGGAGCTGGGAGAGTTGGGGTTGGGTCTGGGGCAACAGGGGGTATAGGCTGAGAAAGGTGATGTAAGAGTTTTAAGAAAACCTGTTTGAACACGGTATGGGACTGCAGGGGAGGGAGACCTGCCTAGAAAAGGGAACAAAGGGAATAGGGAGGGAAAGTTAAACCTGAACAACTTTCAAAGGGGAGGCAGGTGAGGTAGACAATGCAAAGGGCAGAAAGGAAGACAGTCGCTCTGGCCACCGGCAAGGTGTCCTGGGGCACTCAATGGTGCTTGGGCACAAGTTTTAGATTGTTAGGGGGGTTAGGCTACATTCTTTTGTAGAGATTCTTGAATGTGAAGAAATGGAAAGGGATTCAGAAGGTCTTGGTCCTGTGGGATTCATACACTGAAGAACGCATATGGGACGAATCCCTCCACAGAGAAGCCAGGCATGAGCCAGCTGATGATATTCAGGGATAAGAGGGGTCGGACACCCCTGGTAGGGCACAGGCACAGCAACAGGGGCTGGCAAGGATGAGGTCCCCAGAAGGCAGGAATCCAGATAAATGTGAAGGCATTAGCGGCGAGTGGTAGAGCCCTCTTCTGGAGTCAGGAGGGATGAAAGAGCAAAGAGGAACAGTGGAGAGGGAGCACAAGAAAACTCGTATGTCGGATTTTTTTTTTTTTTTTAAGAGACAGGGTCTTGCTTTGTCACTCAGGTTGGAGTATGGCTCAGTGCAGCCCTGACTTTCCAGGATCAAGCAACCCTCCAACCTCAGCTTCTCAAACACTGGGACCACAGGTGCGCACCACCACACCCTGCTAACTTTATTTTGTTTTGGAGACACAGAGTCTTACTATGTTGCCCAGGCTGGTCTTGAACTCCTGGGCTCGAGCGATCCACCCGCTTCAGCCTCTCAAAGTACTCAGATTACAGGCATGAACCACTGCGCCTGGCCCATGATCACGCAGTGTACATGTGCACACAGTAGGCACTCAATTTTTTTTTGAGATGGAGTCTTACTGTTGCCCAGGCTGGAGTGCAGCATCATCTCGGGTCACTACAACCTCCGCCTCCCGGGTTCAAGCAATTCTTGTGCCTCAGCCTCCTAAGTGGCTGGGACTACAGACACGCCCCATCACACCTGGCTAAGTTTTTGTATCTTTGGTAGAGACAGGGTTTCACCATGTTGCCTAGGCTGGTCTCCAACTTCCTGAACTCAAGCCATCTGCCTGCCTCTGCCTCCCAAAGTGCTGGGATTTCAGATGTGAGCCACCGCGCCCAGCCAAATATTTTACTAATTAATTAGTAATCTCCAAAAAATGGGCAGTCAGGTTCTGTGCTATGAGTAAGAAGAAGAGAAAAGAAGAGCTGTCAGATTAAGGAGCAAAGGACCCCAGGGAGCTGGGGCAAGGCAGCCCCGTGGCAGTCAGACAGACAAAGGCCTCCCCAACAGCCAGGGAAGATGAAGCTGAACAGAGGGGCAGCTCTTGGTGAGCTTTGGTATTTAAGACCATGTGATCTCAAGGTGCTCTTGAACAAGAATGGGTACACAGGAGCAGCCAAGTGGCACTCTGGAACCCTCTCCTCCTACTCAGGGTACATACAGCATCCTGTTTCCTACACTGGATGGCTGGCTAAGGAGAAGGAAGGAAAACTGACTGTCTTATTTCAAAGGGCTACAACTTATATTCCAGCTGTGACAGGCAAGCCTGTTACATTTCTTCCAACGGATGCCCAATTCACACACATAGCTGCTCTCAAGAATAAACAAGTGGATTCTATATACAAATATCAAGGGCACCAGGTCTCCAAAAAGAGAAAAAATGTTTTACATATGCCCAACCCAAAATGGCTTTCACATTTCTTTTCAGGCTGAATTTTGCAGCTTCAACCCAGATGTGGCTCGGTGCAGAAGGTGGCTGGAGAGCCACAAGGGACTGGCTGGTGCTCCCTCCTAAGAGGCAAAACGCCCCCCAAGGGCACAGTGTTCCCTGGCCTTCCACGCAGGTTAAGTTGGTCTGAGCAAATCTGTGATTCAATTAGTGTGAGTTCAGTTGCTCTTTTTTAGGTCAGTTCTTTCTTTTGTTTAGATTTGACTCGAGATTTACTTCAATTATCTACACCTCTGCTGAAGTACCTAAGCAAATTAAACCATTTAAAGTGAAGGGAAAGGAAGTGGATGGAGCTTTAAAACAACTTATGCAAATAATTTCCTCCTTCTCCCACCTCTGTTCCCTTCAATTACTAAACTCCAAGACAAGCAACTGCTTCTCAAAGGAAAAGTCTAGACTCTTAAGTGTGAATGCGAAAAAAAACCCCATGGTTAAGCCCTGGCTTGCAGAAAACTAAAAATTTCAGCAAATCTGGAATGAAATGTTACTTTCTGAGTTATACAAAGCTTAGCAGCTGTTCCCAGCAAACATGAAACCCAAAAGGGGTGATGCTATCTTTATCTTCTACCTAGAGTTAAAGCCGGTACTGTCCAGGGCAGAGCTGCCAAGGAGCCGTCTCAGTTCTAGTCTGCTGAACACAAAAGACAAAGAAGCCAAGGGAATACATGGGCCAGCAAAGGACACCTAAACAACAACAAATAATAGACCCACCTGGAAGAAAGCAAATGCAGTTAATAATTAAAAATTTTAAAAGGATGCAAGGAAACAAGCAGTTCTTAATGTCACTTGGAAAATCCTTTTCAATCAGTTCAAAATTCAAAAGATTAAATCACATCTAACTCTATCTGGATTTCCCAAGTGCAAGGGGAGGAAACTATTTTATCAGGTTTCTTCGAAGGGAAAACACATTTTCTCTATTAAAACTTAAGTCCTGGCTGGGTGCTGTAGCTCATGCCTGTAATCCCAGCACTTTGGGAGGCCGAGGGAGGCGAATCACCTGAGGTCAGGAGTTCGAGACTAGCCAGGCCAACAGGGTAAAACGCTGTCTCTACCAAAAATACGAAAATTAGCTGGCCGTGGTGGCACATGCCTGTAATCCTAGCCACTCGGGAGGCTGAGTAAGGCAGGAGAATCGCTTAAACCTGGGAGGCGAAGGTTGCAGCGAGCCGAGATCACGCCACTGCACTCCAGTTTGGGCAACAGAGCAAGGCTCTGTTTCAAACAAACAAAATAAAACAAAACAAAACTGAAGTCCAGCTCATAAAGACTTCATAGAAACCTTCTTCAGACCACCTGATGGAATCAGGCCTCAGCTCAGATGAGCATCTCAGGGCAGGCAGATGGATGATGGAAAAAGACCAAAGAAGAATCAAAAGGGAGGGTGATGAGAACAAGGCCTTTCTTCTCATAAGCCTGAAAATTACACATAGGTTAACTGAAGAAAATATTCTTCTAGTGCGACTGAACTATCTCCCTCTGAGAAACCACTTCCCACTAGGCCCCTTCGTTCCGCCCCTAACAACCCCGTTCTATTTATTGTTCAGTTTTAAATGACTGGGCAGCTGCTGCCTAGCCAGGCCCCTCTAGTATTGGCCAACACTGTCACCAGCCCCCCCCACACGTAAACCACCAACGAATGAAGCTCGTGGTAAGGGGGCTTAACTTGGAATGTGAACTGTCACCAGCACACCACACTTCCTGCAAACTCTGACAGACTGTCTCCATACAAGAAAAAATGAAAAGACTACCTTAAGGCCTGGTGCATTACCATCCAAAGATGAACAAGTGGAACTGCACAGCAGTTAAGGAGTAGGCTATGGAGCCACATCGCAAAACCTGCCTCTACCACTTGCCAGCAGCAGTAAGTGGCCTGACCCTTAGACAGTTAGGGAACCTCTCAGTTCTGCAATTTCCTCATCTGTGAGGTGGAGACAATAATAATACTGAATTCATATGACTGTTGTGAGAAATAGCTTAGTCAAATCTATAAAGTGCTAAAACCTATCTGGGACACATATCACCGTCCCTCAGTGCTTTTTATTATCATATACATACTCACACCTGAGCACACATACTGTACGTTCACATTAGCAAGTGTCTATTAGTCCTTCACATCCCCAGTCATGAGTTCAACAGGTGCTACAAACATTGTACTCCCACTGGGCAGTCATTTTCAAACTTTAGTATGCACCTGGAGAGCTTACTATAACAGATTTCTGGGCCCCACCTCCACATTTTTGATTCAGCAGGGCTGGAGTGGGGCCTACAAATTTGTGTTTCTAACAAGTTCCCAGGTGATGCTAATGCTGCTTGTCTGGAGACCACACTTTGAGAACCAAAGTGTCATTATGTTCTAGGCTTCAGGCCTAAGCTTCATCTAGTTTATGTGCATAGAGAACCTTATGGAGCCGGGCGCGGTGGCTCAAGCCTGTAATCCCAGCACTTTGGGAGGCCGAGACGGGCGGATCACGAGGTCAGGCGATCGAGACCATCCTGGCTAACACGATGAAACCTCGTCTCTACTAAAAAAAAAGATACAAAAAACTAGCCGGGCGTGGTGGCGGGCGCCTGTAGTCCCAGCTACTCCGGAGGCTGAGGCAGGAGAATGGCGTGAACCCGGGAGGCGGTGAGCCGAGATCGGGCCACTGCAATCCAGCCTGGGTGACAGAGCGAGACTCCGTCTCAAAAAAAAAAAAAAAAAAAAAAAAAGAGAACCTTATGGAGATGAAACGGAAAAGGAGAATAAAGCAAAGATGCTCGCTGCTCAAAGAATATCCACGTATTCTTCCGTATTTCCTGGCAGCCCTGTACCTTTGGGGTCAGGCAGGTCATATGACTAGTCCTGGCCAATAAGCTGTGAGCACAAGTGCCAGCCATCACTTCCAGGCTGCAGCCTTTCAAAGTCGGTATGTAACCCACTAGCTCCTTCCTTGTGGTGGCAACCTGGAAGCATGTGTAATGAGAGTAGCTGTAAGACAAGAGCAGCCTGGATCCCTGGGTTACCACTTGCAAGGGAGCTATACTAGAGAGCTGCCAGCTCTGCAGAGGATTCTACACAAACAAGCAACGGCATTTTGTGGGTTGAGCCACTGGGATTTCAGGGTTTGTTTGATACTTCAACATAGCTTCACTTAGTCTGACTTCACTATAAAGAGGATGCACACATCATCCGTCTTAAGCCCAACCTATCAAACAGATCTGAGATATTTTATAAAATCAGCCAGAATTTCTACCCTACTCTCATTCACTTCTATTCATCAAAACAGATGAATTGTTTTTAACCTATTTTGGGTCTGCTTCTCACTAACTAAAAAAATTATTTACTGCAACATGATTATGCACTAGTTGCTAATAATTTAGAAAGCTCAGTCTGCTAAAATGTATTAAAAATGTGAAAAGTAAATACATTGGAGGATTTGTGTGTGTGTGTGTGTATGTTTGTGTGTGTGTATACCACTACTGGAATCCCTTGGCTTTAATTCAGTAGGGAGGAGCAAGAGTAAAGGGTTTCAATTTTATTTATGTAATCATGTGTGGACTGATAACCTGTTTTGCCAAAATAGGAGAAAGTGATCTCTTTAAGAGCATCAGAATTTAGCCACAAAACTATATTTTTTTTAAAAAAATAGTTCTACTAACCTAAGAACATTTTGCAATTTAACGTGTAGGTAATGAGCTGTCAACAGTATACAACTTACCAGACAGTGGAATTAAATGTTAAAAAAGATTTTCCTCTCACAAAGATTAATATCTCCCTCTCTCTCTCTCTCTCTCTCTCTCTCTCACACACACACACACACACACCCCAAAACACATTACAATCCAAACACCTCAATTAACAACTTAAGACTACAAAATTCATGAAATACACAAAATTAAAAGAATTGGGGAGACGGAACTAAGAAGTATGTAAGAGAATCGCATAGGACCTTTCAGGTCCACAGAGCAAAGCAGCACTTCTTCGGAGGGCTATCTTTTAGTGGGACTGACAACCAATCTCAAAGGTGGTGGAATTTCCTGCTAGAATTCTCCCCAGCACTTTCTACAGAGAGCAGTGGAACAACTCCTTTGTGTAGACACACGTTTGAAAAACTCACTTGCTAAGGAGCTCAGTGACTTCTGCTTCCCACTTAGCACTGGCAAAGCTAAGCACTGAGATGAAGGGACCCTGCTGCTCCTGGCCTTCTCAAGTTCATAGGCCCCTCGAGTGCCCCATTCTCTGGGTGTGTCACATTCCATCTCTTTAGGTACTTCCATGTGGCCAAAGAGGAAAGGAAAAAAAAGGTAAACACTCATGTGATGCATTTGGTCACATTTATAGCTCAGCTGTAAAATCAAAGTTGAGAATAATAAAAAGGCCCTAATGCTAAAAGCTGAATTTCTTTCATATTTTTCATAGCTATTCAGCAACTGTTGGGTTTTTTTGGTGAGGGGATTATTTTCTCCTTTTTTGGGTTTCAGGAGACATGAAAAAAAGTCAATCAACAATAATGAAAACCTGAAGATCTAACATCAGTGAAAGTCTATTTTTCAAAATCACATAATATCGCACTTACAAGAAATTAGGGAGACCAAGAAAGTCGTCATGTACACCCTGAAACAGGATTATTTCTTTACTTTTCATAAGGAGCTAACGCTGGGGGAGATTCCCTTAGGATACTGGAAACAAGAGGAATAATGTGCAATTAGATACCAAGTGGACTTATACACATAGCTAAAAAGCTCAGCATCACTTATTACTATCACTCTCCCATAAAACCCCAGAACTCCCTATTATTTAGCAAAGTGATGTTCTAACACTCATAATGCATCTTCAAATCAATGTCCTTGTGTATGTACCTACGAGGAAAATATAATAAGAATATCCAACGTTTTGAAAACCAAAGCCATCTAAAAGTGATTTCACGTAGTTTCTGTGATTTCACTTGCTTGGTTTATTTCTCCCATAGTCCTGTTCATCACAAAAGACACTCAAACTATAAGTAAATTCCTGGGAGCTTATACATGGTATGCTTTATACAGCCAAAATGTCCAAAGAGATTTGTGGTTTCAGATTTTTACACATTGTCCCCGTGTCAGTAATTGATTTGTGAGAACTTAACAAGATGATCTCTGCCCCCAGCCTCAACCTGCAAGGCCACCTTCTCCCCGGCCCTGCAGGGAACTGCAGTCTGTGCTCCCCAGCGGGGCTGCTGCCCATTGGCCTCACTAATGTTACCTCCCCTTTAAGCTCTACCAACTTGCACCTAAATCTCAGCCCATTCAAGTGTCATGTGCCTGCAGTGTGCAACATCTATGCAGATGTTAAGGCCATGACCAAAACCAGTTCTTAGCTAAATGACTCCCAAGCCAGCACACCCCAACCACTTTGAAGTCCCTCCTCTGTGTGGACTCCACAGCACAGAGTTGCCAGGGCTGCTGCTCCTGGGGGCTGGTTTGCAGATCATATGACTGCTGAAATCCCTCAGATACAAGCAGGCATTGTCCACTTTTCCTTGAAATCTTGAAATCCTGGATAAGACTGGCAATCAAGTAACATTTCAATCCTCCAACAACCTTAAATCAATTGATCAAATTCTTCTCTTTGGGTCTCAGCTCCCCCCTTATAAATAATACAATGTCTAGTAAAAGCAATTTTAGTCAGTGTTTAAAGCAGACTGATTGCATTTACATTAAATAAAAGATAGGATTATGTAAAGGGGGCAAAGCTTTTAAAACAATGAACCACCCAACAAATTTCTGCAATATCTTTAAAGGGCTCTGGAAGCATCAGAGTATTAACTGAAAGCAGCTCCCTTCCTTCCCTCTCCATGTTCAGCCTCCAGCCGCACAGATGAGTTCTCTGCGCCTATGACTGATTCATGGAGGCTGATCTCCAGGCGGCCAGTAGCTATTCAAATCCACGCCTGGATGCTTCCTTCCCTGCACCTCCTGGCTCCACCAACCCAACCTCTCAACATTGTCCTTGAGGCTCCGCCTACCCAGTGGACATTACAAGCACATCATCTCAAATGGAGTCACCATCGCAACAGGCTGCAGGTCACTTCTGCAGGTTTTCACAAGGCACCGAAGACAAGCTCTTCCACCCTCGGCCACATCTCTCCTGCAAGCCCACTCTGTGCTGTCCCCACCCCCAAAGAGTCAGCACGCAGACCTGCCACTTGCTTCTTGGGAAGTCCTGGTTTTTCTTACTTTTCCATCTGCCCTGAGCATCTAACAGTCAGACAACGAATTCCTATTTCTGGTATGCAATTCAAGAAACAGAAATTAGTTGCATTTCCCTTGCCTGACAGTGTGACCGATGTCTATACTACAAGAGAATACTTTCCACCTTCAGCATAGCAATCAGGAGGTATAGTTGCCATGGATTTGCACAAGACCAAATTTCAAAGCTAATTAAAATTTCAAAGAGAACAATTTATCTTATGGAGAAAAAACCCAAAACATACGAAAATGCTATTTGCATCAGAAACAGAAAAATGTATACCAACCTATAAATGTTAACTATGCGTTACAACAAACCTAAGTGCACAGAAGACTTAAAGAAATTCAGTACTACTAAAAGCTGATATGACAGCGTTTCAAATGTATCTATCTGTGAGTCTGATTATTAAAACCTGGGTCCAGCAATGCTCCATACTTACGTATATAATATCAAACCATTTGAGAACCATTAGCAGGTATTAGCAACTCTGGGGAGTCTTCAACCCCGGGATTTCCATGAAAATGTCCATTAATACGTAACAAGGCCAAGGAGGAGTCTGGTATAGTACCATGGAGTGCTGAAGTGTTCTCTACCTATAAAATGGAACTACTGAGAAGAATAAAATTAGCAAATAACCTTTAAAAAAAAAAAAAAAAAAAAAACCAGGCCAGGCGCAGTGGCCCATGCCTGTAATCCCAGCACCTTGGGAGGCAGAGGCAGGGTGGATCACCTGAGGTCAGGAGTTTGGGACCAGCCTGGCCAACATGGTGAAACCCTGTCTCTACTAAAAATACAAAAATTAGACAGGTTTGGTGGTGCACACCTGTAATCCCAGCTACATGGGAGGCTGAGGCAGGAGAATCACTTGAACCTGGGAGGCGCCAGGTTGCAGTAAGCCGAGATTGCGCCACTGGACTCCAGCCTGGGTGACAAGAGTGAAACTCCATCTCAACAAAAAACAAGAAACAAACAAACAAACAAAAACCAAAACCTAATAATTTCTGCTGAGTAAATACCTTTTATTTTTCAAGTTAGGATTATTCCTCTTGGCCAAAAAGCCACGTGGACACTATTCCAGGTGACTTATTCAATTCTGGGCACAGACATGAATTGTGGAAGAACATTAAGTAAAATGAAGACAAACTCATAAAAATAGAAAAAGTCACCTCTCAAGTCCATTTCAACTCTAAAATTCTACGGTTTTTATAGTACGTCTTAGTTGAGGGCACTCCTTCCTTCCAATTCACCATTTGATGGTTTAAATTTAACTTGAGACTTCCTTTAAGTTCAGGATTCCTTTTCTACAGAAACTATGTTTTCCAGGATGTCTATGACTTCTCTGGTACCTAAGGATCTTCGGTATCATTTGCTTTTAAAAAATCCATGACATTGTATATATTCTTTTGGTGATAAATATGCACAATTCACATTAGGAATACAGACAAATGGCCAGGTGCAGTGGCTCACAACTGTAATTACAGCACTTTGGGAGGCCGAGGCGGGCAAATCACCTGAGGTCAGGAGTTTGAGACCAGCCTGACCAATATGGTGAAACCCTGACTCTACTAAAAATATAAAAATTGGCCAGGCGCGGTGGCTCACGCCTGTAATCCTAGCACTCTGGGAGGCTGAGGCGGATGGATCACGAGGTCAGGAGATCGAGACCATCCTGGCTAACATGGTGAAACACTGTCTCTACTAAAAAGACAAAAAATTAGCCGGGCATGGTGGCAGGTGCCTGTAGTGTCAGCTACTTGGGAGGCTGAGGCAGGAGAATGGCATGAACCCGGGAGGCAGAGCTTGCAGTGAACCGAGATCGCACTGTTGCACTCCAGCCTGGGCAACAGAGCAAAACTCTGTCTCAAAAAAACAAACAAACAAAATACAAAATTAGCTGGGTGTGGTAGCACATGCCTGTAGTCCCAGTTACTCGGGAGGCTGAGACAGGAGAATTGTTTGAACCTGGGAGGCAGAGGTTGCAGGGAGCGGGGATCATGCCACTGCACTCCATCCTGGGCAACAGAGTAAGACTCTGTCTCAAGAAATAAAGGGAATACAGACAACCTGGTATGGTATTTGGACATCATCTGAATCTGTTAATGAGTAACTTTTTTCTACAAATCTGGACAAAATAAATAATATTTCAGTATATGTCAGACTATACCGAAAGGTTTGTTCTAACACGTCATGTTAACTCATGAAGCAGCTGCACATCACTGAGGGGGAAGGAAAGTATTCAGAAACTAATTTTCCATAGAAAACTCCTGGGTGTAAATCATTCTAAAGTATCTTTCAAACTTCCCCGTCTCCTAAAGCATAGCATGGTGAATCAATGTATGATTAATTCAACCTTTTGTGGGGGTGACTCAGGATCATCACGATGAACAACTTATACGAGGCTGCCTCTGGAAACTAGTGACATACCCCCCTGCTACTTTACTTTTGCCACTATACCACATGGCTCTGTTGGCCATGCTTGTTTTTCTCAATTGAAAATTTTACTGAGGGCCGGGCGCGGTGGCTCAACCCTGTAATCCCAGCACTTTGGGAGGCCGAGGCGGGTGGATCACGAGGTCAGGAGATCGAGACTATCCTGGCTAACATGGTGAAACCCCGTCTCTACTAAAAAAATACAAAAAACTAGCCGGGCGTGGTGGCGGGCGCCTGTAGTCCCAGCTACTCGGAGGCTGAGGCAGGAGAATGGCGTAAACCCGGGAGGCGGAGCTTGCAGTGAGCCGAGATCGCGCCACTGCACTCCAGCCTGGGTGACACAGCGAGACTCCGTCTCAAAAAAAAAAAAAAAAAAAAAAAAGAAAATTTTACTGAGATAATTGTGGATACACAGGCAGTTGTAAGAAATAACACAGAGGGCTCCTCTGTCCAGTCTGTGAAATTCCCCCAATGGGAATCCGCCATGCTGTCTGAATTCTTGTCTCATCCCCTGACATCTTTTCTGCTTGCTGTCAATGTGTCTCCTTCTGATGGCTTTTTTCCATCCCTCACATTGGCCTCAGAAGTGTTGACTGGAAAATGTGAGACAAGGTGGTCAGGGCTGTATCTACAGTAAGAATAAATAGTGCTAAAGTGCAGGCCTAAAGGATCAATGGGAATCAAGGTAGGAGTGTTAGTACCAGGGCTTCCTAACACCTTTGTGGTTTTGAAAACTTTATTTTACATACCTCTCCCCGGACATATACCCTGCTGGCTCTCACTCACATGCACATCGGCTGAATATTCTGGATCGAAGAATGCCAACTAAGTGACCTCTACATAAGCAACATACTACTTTTGAGTCAGCTAGCTAATCAATTGCTATATCCACAATGGTAATAACTGCCACTCCAGCAGTGTCCAGTGTCTTACTGTGAATACTATCCACCAAGCCATTAATAGTTTGGAATCAATATACATAGCTTAAAAAACAAACTGTGTTTGGGTTTTTTTCCTGAACTCACTGATGTTTCTAAGTTTTAACTTATCAATCACTGGTACTAGGGAACAATTCAATTACCTAAGTTGAAGGAATGAAGTTATAAGAAAGATACAATGAAGAGCATTATGAATGTGCTTTAGAGACTTCAGTAAATAAGAAAACTGTCACTTTGTTCTTCTACTGCATTAGGAACTTCTCAAACAAAGAAGCTTGATGGAGGCAGACAGAGAGGGGCTTATCAGCTTAGGACACGGCAAGGATGGTACAATTAACTGTCACACAGTCAGATATAATTCACTCTGATGAGGCCAGTGAAAGAAAACAAGGCAAAGAAAGGGCTCATCTTGTCCCTTTACATAATATCCAAATATCCCAGCACAGAAATCATCTTTTCCTCAAAGGTTATCTACACACGTGGCCTGAGAAGAAAGGCAGTAAGCATTTGGGGAGTGGGGGAGAAGGAAGGAAAAGAAAACAGGAGGAGGAAAAAGGAAGACCTCTTATCTGAACCACAAATGCCTCATGCCGCGCACTCCAAGCTGAAATGCAGTATTGTAGGTATTCTAAGGGGAAAAGAAAAACTGCATTTCTTTCCTATTACTGATTCCTCTCTGCTTCACAGACCCAGCTCAGCCAAGTGGAAAACGGCTGCCATGAGTTCTGCAGAAGCTGCCTGTTTTGCCCTGGCAGTCTGAAGGTGAAGCAGACTTCAGAGGTGGACAGCTCACAGAAAATCCAGAGAGGACACAGAAAAGCACACCAGGGCACCTTCTCCACGAGCCACCCACAGTCCATGTTACAGGCTAGAGTTCACCCTCTCAAAGTTAGAAGGTGCTCCAAAAACAGCTGAAGACTGGAGACCATAAACTACAAAATCCATGTGATGTTAAGATACTAAGAAAAACACGGTTTCATTCTAAAACAGATATACACAGAGAATTGTTTCTTCTGCCATGACAATACACTTCCTTAGCTTTCACATTGCTAGACAAACTAGAATCAGAAACATCTTCCAAACAGTGTGAAGATGGAAGGAAAAAGAGCTCCTTTTCCTCTCCCTCCCCCACTTCCCCCCCAAAAAAAAGAAAGAAGAAAGCCACGACACACCAGAAATAGCCTACGTGAGTCTGCTTCTAACAGCCAAAGGATGTGTGCACTATGAGCGGCTCCCTTGCAATGTGTGTTATAGTGAGCTGAAGCATGACTATATATGGTATGTTTACGGAGTGAATGGACACAAACATGAAGCAGAACTTATATCAGACCCCAAATGGCTTTTAAAGAGCTCGGTTCCTCCACATTTATGGCCACAAGACGTCCCCTTAAGTCAGAGCTAACTGTGGATACTTCCAGCGGCAATGTCTCCTGACTTACTGGCACCGAGCTGCAGTGACTCCACCTCACCGCCCTCCCTGGCTGTCTGCGTGTGCACACACTTCCTTCTCCATCCCCACGTCGCCTCCTCCCCTCCGTCTCCTGCCTTCCCCTTCTCAGGCCATCTATCCCACAGTCCCACAGAGACATAAATGCACATTCAAGAATGCTGTTGCTGAATGGGGCCTATGTTACATGACAGAGGGCATGGCAAGCGGGCCATAGACTGCTCTAGAAACAGATGGCAAGGCTGAGGCCCACAGCCGCTGCCTGCTTCTCACACAGGCTCCACAAAGTGTTTTATTCACATCAATGCTCTGCCTAGAAGAAAAGCCAGATACTGAAGAGTGTGTGTGTGTGTGTGTGTGTGTGTGTGTGTGCTGGTGGGGTGAGTATAGTCTGAAGATGTATTAAAGTCCTGGGGTTGGCGGTGGTGGGGGTGGCGCGCAGAGCAGGAAGGAGAGGGATACAGAGAGGTGGCGTAGGGAGAGAGAGAGAGAGAGAGAGAGAGAGAGAGAGAGGAAAGCTTCATCACTGGCTTTAACAGTCTTGCCCAACCTGTTCTGCGGTATGTTCTGTTAACTCCTTTCTGGCAAATAGATGCAAACAGCAACCCCTTTCTTCCCTCTTCTTTTCCCCACAGGCATAGGGGCAGTTACAGGCAGAGAAAAGTCCCAAAGAAAAAGACGGGGCTCATTACTGACTGAAATAAACCCATAATTTTGTTCATCTAGTGTGACACCTCCACTATCAGCTACTGGGGCTGACATTTCACTGGAAACTACCAACCTCACAGGCTCTCTCCATCTCCCAACTCTCCTCCTGACCCTGTAAAATAGGTAAATCGAGGTTGGGTCCTCTAAAATAGATACATCGAGATGAGGCTGAGCTAGGTGCAGTTTTCACGCACTTGAACAAAGCATTAGGTAAGAAGGAGGCATCAAGTTCTTTTCTTCTTTTTTGGTTGACATTAGGCATTTATAGGGTTAATAAGGGCAGCCTGAAGACCAGAAATTTACCTGCTTAGCAACAGAAGCATCAGCTAAGCTGTACTGGTTGTTTTGATACAGGAAAAGCAGTTTCTACCTGGTGAAAATTCCTGGTGATGTTTCAGTTGCCATTTTAAGCAACACACATTATTAATCACAGGTAGAAACCAGCAAGAAACTATGGGAAAAGGAGAAAAGTCCAAGGAAACTTTGCTCAATTGAAGGGACCACACATGTAAACCTGCTCTGAAAATTAGAACAGATCAGAGAAAACGGCTCTTGGAAGCACTACCACACAAGCAAGCTCGTTTTCCCTCTCACTCGTTGTTTATGGCTGCTTACTCTTCACATGGACCTTCAGGAGTCTTCAGGTAGTGGAAAGAGTGGGTGTCTTTTTTAATCATAAAAAGACAGATCTTCCCCTCTACACAGTGAGATGAAAAAGAAAGCATGACTCTCACAAAAGATTACACTTCCCCCCTTAACTATGTTCGTATGTCACAATTTTATCAAAAATGCAGATGTAACCCAGGGCCTTCATAACCTCTCTGAAGGACAACAAATAAACATATCTACTTCAAAATCCAACTATAGAAAGCTTCTTCATTTTCAACAAGTTACTGTTTCGTTTTTGGAAGCTCCAGGATACCAAGCACACAGAGTTGGTTGCTATAAGATGTTTACTGCTGCCTTAACAGAAATTTATCTCCTTGGCCGAAGCAAGGCCTAAAAGCAGTTACAACTGACAATTTGAACCAATTGTTGAATATGTAAAGCACAGCAGAAAAAGATTAAAATATACTTTATTAACTAAAATACAAATAAATAGAATTTGTTAAAAAAAAAAAAAAAAGGAATAATGTCAATGTATAAGGAGACATTGAGACAACCAGAGAACACAACACCTACATAATTACACAGGGTCAAAGAATGTCTATGTGAGAAAAACAAAACAGAAGTGAAAATCCTAACATTAATGCTATCACCTTTGGATAAGACCCTGTTTCAAGAGCAGAAGAATAAGAAATTAAGCAATTACTTATAAATACTCTTCAATACCACATTGTAAAGTGTGGTTTTCACAGTTTCCCTTAAATTCTTTTTTAAAAGTTGAGTTTTACATTATAATATAGTTGACAAACTAAAATTGTATGCATATGGTGTACAGGTTAGGTTTTGATATATGTATATATTGTGAAATGGTTAAATCAAGCTAACATATCTATAACCTCATATACTTACTTTTTGTTATGAAAACATTTAAGATCTACCTTAAGTTCCAAACTGAAGACATTATTTGTGTGTAAAGCTCAAAAAGAAAAAATATAATGACTTAGAAAATAATGAAACTTTCTAACTTCAACCCAATTTAAAGGAAAATTTGCAAGTCACATGTTTGAGAATTTTTTAAAAAGTGTGCAAAATCAAGCCACAAAAACAATTCCCCCTTTAATGAAGTAAAATACTTGCACTTATTCAGGATCCCTAGACCAACAGTTTGAGCAAATTAAAATCTTATTTCTGAAACTTACATTTGAAAAAATGTAAGTTGGGTCAAAGAAATTCTAGTGTGGACAAAATGGTGGTATTTAAAGCAAAAATTTGGCCTATGCAAAAAAAGAAAAAAAAAAGAAAAAGAAAAAAAGGCTGCAGTGATGCACACTGGTCGCCGGCAGAGTGGGCTGCGGAGGCCAGTTGTATCTAACAGTTGTGCTCAAAACAACAAATGGTGCATTCATAAACTGCAAAAGCAGAGGCTGTTCAGAGGCTGTAAAGTCTGCACCCGAATGATGAGCGGCCGACTTTGCTGTTGTTCCACAGTAAGGGAGTGAAAAAAAAAAAGGACTGAATTCAGTTAGAAGCACAGGCTGTCACTTCAGCTGTGGCAAAACGGTCTAGATAAAGAGGCCCCAAGCACCATTTACTCTCTTCTAACAGGAGCTGGGCCTAATGATAATTGAGTCAACACCTCTACATAAGATAATACTTACTGCATGAGCCAGTGTCAGGGGAAAGCCCATCTAGAAACCAGAACGTGCACCTCCCCACACCCTTCTTGGTTTAAGAAAATATTCAGCACCACAAAACCCATAGTCTCAGACCAAGGGAGTGAACGACTATAGCCTGATTACTTGTGACACTGCCTCTCCATACCCTTAACAAAAGAAACATCTGGTACCAGCTACTAGCATCCCTGAAAACTGTCAGAGCTCCAACTTCTTAAAAAATTAATGAGCCACATTTACACCTGCCGGTGCTGAAGGTCTATCAGGGCTAGCACAGGAACCACAATGCCTCACTTAATAGAAAACACTCAGGTTTGCAGCAGGCAAGCAAGCATCAGATGGGAGAATTTCCTTATGCATCATTTCCTAACCCTTTTAGCTGTATTTTCCCCAAAAATCCCAGTGGCTCAAATGTATTCATTTGTCTCAAGACAAGTTTCCAACACAAATATAAAAGTGACCTGTTTCTAAAGCAGTTTTGAAAGCTTTATTAGGGCTTTGTATTTGCATCGCCTGGGAAGCTTCCAATGGCCATGGCCCAGTCAATGGTTCATGCTCCACTAGAACCTCCTGGAGTGGGGTCCCCGCATGTGCAGAAGAGAAAAGCTATCCCCTCATGAAGAATGAAGAATCACAGTTAGGAGAAAAGCAACCACCAAAGGTGGTGAAGCAAAAGTGAGGTAAGTCTCAAAGTGGAGAGAAGTGGTGCCACGTCAAGTCACTGAACTCGTTCTAGGGTCCTAGAGTGCCTGGTGCTGGGGTCCTCCCTGCCCGGCCTTGGGGCAGAAGTCAGTGCCCTGGCTTGGTAAGCTGGCCCACGTGGTTCTGCCCATCACATGGCTGCAGAGGAGCCAGCTCATGAAACGGGCCTGCTGGGGGTCAAGCCTGACCCCACGAACTGTCTTAGACGAAGACAGGGCACACTCAGCAGCAAGACACCTGGCAGCAGGCAACCTTTAGCCACCCAGAACAGCCTGATGGTTACCAAACAGTGACCTACTGCCCTCACTGGTGATGTACTTCCAGTACAGAACATCGAGAAACTGCGTCCTGGAGGGAGACTTGACACTGAGGGCAGGCGGGAGAGATAAGGGCGTCCAGCTTTGCGGGGGACAGGCACCCGGTGGTGCCAAGGGCAGCGCAGCTGGGAAAGGCACGGGAGCCGGCTCTCGGAGGACGGTGTAAAAGTGGAAGCCACAGGAACTGACTGGGTTTTGTGTGGTCCTCCACCTCCATTCTCAGAAAATAGCCTTTTTTTTTAAGACTGAGTTTCACTCTTGTTGCCCAGGCTGGAGTGCAGTGGCGCGATCTTGGCTCACTGCAACCTCCACCTCCCGGGTTCGAGCGATTCTCCTGCCTCAGCCTCCTGAGGAGCTGGGATCACAGGCGCGCGCCACTACGCCCAGGTAATGTTTGTATTTTTTTTAGTAGAGATGGGATTTCACCATGTTGGCCAGGCTGGTCTCGAACTCCTGACCTCAGATAATCCGCCAGCCTCGGTCTCCCAAAGTGCTGGAATTATGGGCGTGAGCCTATGGGCGAGGGCCACCGTGCCCGGCCCTGAAAAACGGCTCCTTTTAGAAAGGAGAGGCAATTATCCAGCCCTCTGCGGAAAGAGCCAGAAAGGCCCTGCCTCCTGGCCCGGCCACGCGGCTGCCCGTTCTCCTGGGCTCTGTCCTACACACGCGGCGGCTGCCCGTTCTCCTGGGCTCTGTCCTACACACGCCCCGCTCCTTCCACGTCCACTTTGCCGCAGCAGTGCCTGCACCCCTCCTCCTCGTCAAAAAAGGCTTTAAGGAGCATTTTCTAGATACGCGGTTTTTCTTTTAAACAAAAGTTTTTGGAGCTACCCATCATGAAATACCCTGCTACATGTTTTTATTCTGAAATAACCATCAGGGAAGCCAAATGTTTCAATGGGGACTTATTTGGGGAAATAATTACATAATGCGAGTAGGCATGCTCATGTCTATGCAAATCTTGTGAAAATTTAAAAGTGGTCACAGGCTAAATGCCCTCTGGCCAAAAAAGGAGGGTGGGGGTGGGGGGGGCACGGATTCGCTCCAAGCACACTCATCTTCTAATCTTTCCCTGACAGGAATTTATTATTATTTTTAAGGAGCTGAGTTGCTAAAGGCATCTGAAGAGCTCTGGTTGTTCATTAGGTTGTGTTCCCAGCGGTCGTGCCCTTCGGGGCTGAGGAAAGAGCGGCAAGGTCCGCTGGAAGACGCGGCTCTCCTCACAGGGGAACGACAGCGGGAACGACAGCGCGAACGAACACCGAGCCCCGCCCCGCCCGGCCCCCGCCAGCCAATCGGCGCCCGCCGCCCTGACTGATGGCCTCGCTACCCGCTCACCGGACACCCACCGCGGGAGCCCTGGGGGCGGCCCGAGGGGGCCCCCGCGGCAGTGGAGCCCTGACGCAGGCCAGCCCGGGCAGTCGGCTGCCCGCTCGCCGCCTGCCGCACTCGCCTGCCGCACTCGGACGAGGAGGGCACAGACAGACCCTCGAGGCCCCGGGAGGGCAGCCGGGCGCCTTCGGCTGTGCGAACACAACTCTACTCAGACCGTGTTCCCGAGGCACAATGGCTGCCCGCCTCTGAGGGAAGGCACCCGCTGTCTTCCCCTCGTCCCTCCCCAGAAACAGAACAGGGTGAAAAGACCGTCCGGGGCGGGGCACGGGTCACCCACGCTGGCGCTCGAGGGCCGGCGCGCGCCAGCCACCACACGAAGCCTGGCGCGTGCAAGCCCACCTGCGAGCAGGACCAAGTCCACTTTCAAGTTTAGGGACACCACCCTAAGGAACAACTCTTGTTCTAGCTCCGCAACTTTCCACTTCAGCCTTAGTCAAGGGGCAGAGCCCGAATCCGCTGTCCAGCTAAGGAGTAAAAGGAGGGCCCAGCGGCCTCAATACCTATTGGATCGGAGGAGCAGGAGGAAAATAATTTTTGTCAGGAATTTCTTACATGTTCGTGTCCTTTTCTCTAAAAATAAGCACAAATCACATTCTTGTTTTCGAAAATGACAGGCAAAAGATGGGGAACATTACATGATATCCAAAACATGTTTATTCTATGTCTGTGTTTCAGATTTCATCTTAGCACTTGGTTTACGAGTTACTGTGCTAACTCCAGAAACGAAATAGATTATCAGAAGGCAATCCTGAAAAATATTTGAGAAAGGGAAAAAAGGATATCCCTATAAAATTCAAGAGTCTTCAGAATCACCGTGATAAGTGTTACATGATGTCTTTGATGGGGCCTCGAGAATCTTTCATCCTAGAAGGCAGCCCTGAATAAAACTTTGTTTAATTGAAAGAAAAAAACCACGTTTTAAAGTCACTTGCCTTGCCACTCACAGCATCAGAACAAATGTTTTAGCTTCAGTACATACAAAAGCTGGCAAAGAAGCCATGTGGCAGGCCCACATAAAGAGACTTAAAGTGTGAAGCCTCATGTTCTTTCCCCTAAATTCTCAATAATTAAAAAAAATTCAACATCCATGTGACCTTGGACTCTCTCATTTTCATCTGTCTCTTGCAGTACACTCTCTTTGCTAACCATTCAGCACACTGGAAGCTCTGATAAAAGTAGTTAATGTTTACTGAAACCTGCGCATGAACTGTACTAAACCTGATAGGAATGAAAAAGGCAAAGTTCTGTTAACAGCATCTATGTACAATAAAAAAGGTGGGTGGGGGAATGGACCAAGAAGGAATTTTTTTTCTAGTCTGAATCTAAAAGTTCTGATAAAATATAAATTTCCAAAGTCTAATGAATTGAGTCAATATATACTACCAATTAGAAGATACTTTTAATCTATTTTATCTTTTTGGAAAATTCTGAACACAAATATGCCTAAATGGTTTTACAGATTTTGTTTTTACAGAACTTAAATCTGTTTATATTTCATGTTCTCTCATACTTTTTTTGAAGGCCCAACTACCTGATCAATAACCACTTCAGTTATACTGTCAAATATTTATTCTTCTAAATAGCTACTACACATAGGTTATAGCTGAAGAACTATTTCATGCAAAAATATATTTAACATTTCAACAGTTATCATCTAAAATATTTTTTCTCCCCTTAACTCCAAATGTAAACAGTTAACTTCAGTCAAATCAGATCTTTAAATTTTAACATTTCTTACTATTACATTCACTCAAAGTATATTGAGTTAAATATCAGAACCTACTGATATTTTTAACTTACTGTCTTTTCCTCTAATTTCTACACTATCCCTTTTTCTCCAATTACCTTAGTTAAAATAAAATTTCAACTTACAAACATATACATACACACACTGTACCCAGAACAGGATGCTCTCAGGTGTTTAAAGCCAACTTTCTCTCTCCCCCATCCCCCCTCCCACCTTTGCTTAAAGGGCAGCAATAGAACCAGTCACCTTGGAAACAAACATCACTCAGTGTTTGCAGAACAAACAATGGTACCTTTTCAGCCAGTACCAGGCAGGCAGGGCAAGGGGCAGCCAAGCAATTCTGGGCCTTACAGGAGTGTTAACATATTGTATTCATTCAGTGCATGAAAAAGTAGTTCAGTACTAAAAGTGAAATGCTCTCAAATGTGTGAACCTTTGGCTAGAAACATACACAAAAGTGAGTAAGGTTTGAAGTCAAATAAGGCTACCCACTAATTAGAAAAAAAATCTTTTCATTATTTTTGTAATTGTTTTACATAACTCATAAGGTAAACTATACTCTTGTTAAAGAGGATTACCTTCTCCAGCAACTAGGAACAAGTTGCTTTTAAAAACAAAACAAACAAAAAGTGTCATCTAATTGCTCCCATGAAACAATCATAGTCATGTCACTTTTGTCCCAATATGCTAGCTTATAGTGATTTTTAAATGTGTATACTGCTGGGTGCGCCTTAACCCATTTGTGAATTTCTGGTATTAATAAAGAAATATGAGTGTGAGCTAGAAACTGTCAATTTTTAGAGCACTTTTTAAAACAGGGCCAAACAGATACATAAATCTATAAGAGCCTTGGATAACAACCACCACTTTGACCTTGGATAACAACAATTACTAAACTTTCATTTTCTGAAGACTTACAAAACCTAATCATCTGGGGTAGCTCAAGTTTTAGGGGAGATTCTTTTGTAACTGTTTTTAAAAAGCTCAAATGGATAGTTAATTTAAAAAATATCCAAGTGTCCTTCAGATCCTTCAGAATGAACTTTAAAACGTTCAACGTAAGTAACAGTTTCCTCCCTATTCTGGGTGTGTGCCGAAGTTTTCCTTCCCACCAATTAAGAGAGAAGGCTGGGCCTAACTGAATTATTTGGACAGGAGTTTGATGTCAGTTAAATACCACAGTAACTGGCATTTTCTATCACCTCCAGACTAAAGGACAAATGCCTAATTAACATGGACCAACATGCAGCTTAAACTGGAAAAGTGCCTGTCCTTTTTCTTTCTTTTCTTTTTTTCTGAAAGATTTAGGTCTTTAACATCCTTGAGTTAAAGTGCACAAAGGGTGTCTAATGCCATCTGACTGAGGTGTAAAAGTCTAATTAACTAATGCTTTTTGCAGCGATAGTAAATCAGTTAACATTATTAATCTGACTGGGCATAAGTGAGTGAGGAGGGCTATTGAAAAGGAGCTAAACAGTTAGACTGGGTACCCTTGAAAAAGAAAAGGAACTCTGAAAGTGATGACTGATGATACTGAAAATAACTGAGAAATACTTAAAATCCAACCGCTCGCCGGGCCTAGCACCAGGCAAGAGACTCTGAAAGCTGAGGCTGCAACTCCAGGGCAGGGAGAGGAAGAGGAGGAGCTAGGCGGCGGTGAAATGACTCTCATCTCCCATCCTTCCCTCCCAGCATCACCGAGAGAGACGCGACTCTCACGTGCTGGAGGCTTCCCTGCCTTAAATTAATGCGGTACCTTTCCAACTAATGTTTTTGGTAGACCAAACAAAACTTTGGAGTAGTCTGAGCGAATGACTCCAACAGTGGAGCCAGTTAGGCTAGTTTCAATTCATCAACAACTATCTTAGCGTTTGGCTTCTTAGTTTTATCTGCCTATGTGTTTGGCATCCAAAAATGCACATGCATATCATACTCATGTTAGCAAACCATACTTTATCAAAGGCACTTCCTGCATGCAAACAGCTGAAGAGAAAAGGCCAACAGCCAAACAACTTCTGCACCAGGGCTTGGTCTGTCTGTCCTGAGACAATTGCAGTAACTGCAGTCATGCCCTCCACACTCTTTTCTGGATTCCAACCCTCTATTCCCTGTACCCCAGTCCACAAGGTAGCTCCTTCCCTGGGGGCCCAGGGGGAAGGGGGAGGCATCAGGTCTACCAGGTACTCTCTTGGTCCCTTGCCTGCTCCTGCCTCCTCCACCCAGGCCTTCCCAGGAAAGCCAGGGGACAGGACTGCCCAACTCCTGACAGCAGCTGGATGTGTGAGTTAGCTCTGGGCTTTGTGGAGGGAACTCCCAGTGCTGAGCTACTCCCGCCGCCAGATCCTGGGTGATGACCCTAAACCCAGCAAGCTTCCTCCATCTTCTTGAAGAACATCTCAAAGGAGCAGAGTTGGAAAGGGAAGTGAAAGAGGGAGGCCAGGTGCCACGGTGGCTTCATCTTTTCCCCTCCTCAATATTTCTATCAAGTTTCTGTTTCACTGCCACCTCACATAAGGGGGATATGAACGTACGCATACTTTTTAATGAAATTCTGAGGCAAACACAACACGTTTGGTTAACGATGGGCTTTCACAAGCCACCTGATAATAAAGAACTCTTGAAAACATCAGGCTTCAGAACCCAGTTCATCCTGAATAAAGATATTTATACTTTATTATTTTAAATGTCTTTAGAAACTGTTGTCACTTTGCACACCATTATACCTAAAAATCACCTCTTCTCCTGTTCAAAAATGTAGGTTCAAGAGAAAACTTTTCATTTGTACTCCTCCTAAGTTTATTATGTATTCATGACCTCCTCCTCAAATAATGTCTCAGGCTGAGCGTAGTGGCTCATGCCTGTAATCCCAACACTTTGGGAAGCTGAGGCTAGAGGATTGCTGGAGCCCAAGAGTTGGAGACCATCCTGGGCAACATAGCAATACCTTATTCTCTATTTAAAAATAAATAAATAAATAACATCTCTTACAAAGAGCTTAGTTGTTTACTATTATCTCCATATTGCCTAGTCATGGGGATCTCAAGCTACTGAAGGGGGGAGAAATCCTAGCCAATTAAACAGTTCTCCAAAACAAACAAATCCTTAAGATATAATTTATAACTCATTTCTACTTTTTAAAATACTGGCATTACTGACATCTATAAACAAAGGCAAGAGAGAAGGTGCAGATGAAGTCCCTTTTCAAATCAAACTTCTACCCAAATCAAAATTGTAAAATTATTTTGGAATTCTTAAAATAAAATTTGGTGGTTTTTCCCCCAGAAACCTGTGTGAGGTCAGTTCCATCAAAAGTCATCATCACCCCGATCACTCCTCAGACATGGAATCTCATTCAGTTGAGACCAACAGTTGGAGAAGGTACTGGTCCCATTGTACAGATGGTCATAGCCCTTTAACTGAGGTCAGCTGACTCGCTTAGTCATATGATACCTCTCTCACAAGGTCCACCACATGATGGTAATTCTCCCTGCCTGTGCAGTAAAAATCCAGTTTTAGGGCCGGGCGCGGTGGCTCAAGCCTGTAATCCCAGCACTTTGGGAGGCCGAGACCGGCGGATCACGAGGTCAGGAGATCGAGACCATCCTGGCTAACACGGTGAAACCCCGTCTCTACTAAAAAATACAAAAAACTAGCCGGGCGAGGTGGCGGGCGCCTGTAGTCCCAGCTACTCGGGAGGCTGAGGCAGGAGAATGGCATAAACCCGAGAGGCGGAGCTTGCAGTGAGCCGAGATCCGGCCACTGCACTCCAGCCCGGGCGACAGAGCGAGACTCTGTCTCAAAAAAAAAAAAAAAAAAAATCCAGTTTTAGTATTAGCAGAAAATCCAAACAATGTGATCTTCCCAAACCTCATTCTTTCCTGGGCTCAGTTGATCCATACTTACTGTCTACCTGTTTTGCTAAGAAACTGCTGAAGTTTCCCTAGAGCAACTTGAAAGGGCTATAAAAGCTTGAAATAAAGATCATGTTAAATGTTTTCGAAAACATACAGATAGCACATAAAACTTAAACTGAATGCCTGCTCCCAACCCCAGCTCCCAGACAAAGGTAGAATACTGGGATGCTTTTCCTGTAGGTAATGCAAGCACATCAGAAATGAGGCAGTTGCCTCCCCTGCCTGCATCTTGGAGAGTTAAGTGGTGCAAGAATGCTGTTGTCATCATAAGAATAGCAATAAAAGAGGCATCACTGTGGAATAACCACAACTAAGCCACTAGACCCCATTTGAAAAAAAGGAAAATGGAGCCACAAGAGAATGAAGTCAAGTTTTTGAGAAAAGTCTCAATCTACCAGCTGGTCTTTTGGCGGCTGCCCTGCCTAAAAGCAGCTTTCAGAATGCTTAGAATTTCCCTGGATTCACGGTCCTAATCCTCTGTATGGTACTTTCCAATAGCTTCCATCCTTACAAAGGTTTTTGTTTACGTTTACTGATTAAAAAGAAAGAAAATGCTGCCCATGGGTATCATCGTGTCACCTCCTAAGAAGGCACAAGGAAGATATTCTACCCATTTTAGAGATGGAAAAACCAAGGTGTGAAGTATATCTTTTTCTATTTTAATCTTAATCAAGGTTGGGCTTGCCTTCAGGACCTTACGTTAGTCTCCCAACAAACCCAGTCCTCTCTCTAATAGATCACAGTAGATTAATTAAAAGGGCCAAGGGAGAGTCATTTTCTTCATATTCCTTATTATCTACAGTGAATAAGAACATTCATTCATTCATTCAAAGTATGTCCAAATGTTTCTTACAATCTGGCTGATTGGATTCTCTTCCCCAATTGAATTCTTTGAAATGATGAGGAAAATGAGGTGATATCAAGGGCTGCTCTGGAAACCGTTCGGTGTATGAACAGGTGGAAGAAAATATATCTTCCTAACTTGTCATACAGTGGCGTTTAGCTCTAGAGTTACAGAACTCCACCTGAAGTTCAGAACTGGTCTAATCATTATTTTCCTGACATTAGACTTTAGGGTTACATATGCAGGATCTGTCTTCCTCTAGGGCAGGAGCCCTCCAGGGAGCTATTTCAAGGGATCCACTTGTTCATTTGCTCATCAAGCATCTAGAAATCATTAAATTTACATATATATATACTGTTACTTTGCAAGTGTATGAAGATGCTGCTATATTTAATAAAGGTAAGTGCCACTAAAATGTTGATAGAATTTTTCTATCGTTTTTTAGATTCTCAACAGAATCTAAAAAAATAATTAAAATCATACGTGGTCCGGAAATTTTTTACATTAAAAGAGTACTTTACGTTTAAAAAGATCGGGAATAATTGCTCTAGAATGTCCAAATAACATGACATTGATTAAAGAAAAACATCCAATAAAAATACAACCACAGATAAAGGACACATCACATCATTCCTAACATTTACAACACAGTGCCCTATGTAAGAGGACAAACACCTTCCTCTCAAGAGAGGCCAACCCTCTAGTGGAAGGACTTTTTGAACTGCTCAATTTGTTTTTCATCAGTAACCCTGACGTGTTTGGGGTAATAAGATGACAGATCACATGCTATCCAAAAATAAACACATTTTGTCAGTTCAGTATTTTCCTCTTTAAAATAAATTTCTGATGAACTACGTATTCACAATTTACCATAAAAAGTTTAATACTATGTTGGTTTCATGTAACCTAGAAGAATACCTTTCCTTCACCCACACAATGAGTGCCCAGGGAATGCAAAATAATTAAAACATTAGCTTATGACTCTGCCCCCTAAAATTATGTCACATCAAAATGTGATTTTCATGTTCAAGAATATTTGAATGCACCAAAAAAGACCTGTCATATCATACTAAAATTTTAAAACATATGGTATAAAGACATGTACAAAAATGGGTTTTTTAATTGTTCACAATAAATCCCATTTTTGTACTATGGGTATATATCCATAGAAAACCATCTAGAAGGAGATAGTATTGACAATGGTTATCTCTGACTTGTAGGCATAAACAATTTTACTTTCCTTTTTACTTTTTGCATCATTAGGTGTTTTTACCTTTTAGTTCATTTATAATTCTTCTATTGTGGGCAAATGTGCAGTGAAATAATTAAAATTCTGATGAGAAAAGTAATCTTTAATCCTTAGGACTATTTACTTTATAATCTTAATTTAGGATAACTTATTTTTTCTTCATATTCCTTCTTATTATCTACAATGAATAAGAACATTCATTCATTCACTCATTCCTTTACTTATTTAGAGATGGAGTTTCACTATGTTGTCCAGGCTGATTTCAAACTCCTAGGTTCAAGCGATCCTCCTGCCTCAACCTCCCAAGTGGCTGGGACTTCCGGGGTGTGCCACCGTGCCTGGCTAAGAACATTTTATGATGGGTAAAAAACAATGTTTACACAGTCCTGATTTTGATTTCTTGGCTCTTGGTGGATTATTGATATAATCTGCTAACAACATCATAGTAGGAATAATTGTGGCTCCACCACTAAAGTGTTCATACAAGCCCATCCAGGAACCTGGATTTGGCAGGGTGAGCTGATGTCTAAGAGAATGTGACATGCAAGACCAGAGTTTCACATCCAGCCTGCCCCCTGCATCTCTCCAGGCCTCACTTTCCTTACCTGTAAGTTAAGGGGGTATAAGGAAAAGAAACGAACCATGCTTCCCTGAGGCCCCTTCCACTGCCATGCTCTACAACTGTAAACAGGGAAAATGCAAATATCATTTAATCAAATCTTGCCAGTCATAACCACTTGTCCACTTGCCCAGGATAGATGTGAACTCATTTCACCAATTTGACTACTTGTATTGCTTGATGGATAGTATAGCAAAGATAGAAACACTGAATTAACTAAACATGTTTTTATTTTTATTTTTTTTTTTTTTGAGACGGAGTCTCGCTGTGTCGCCCAGGCTGGAGTGCAGTGGCGTGATCTCGGCTCACTGCAAGCTCCGCCTCCCGGGTTCACGCCATTCTCCTGCCTCAGCCTCCCAAGTAGCTGAGACTACAGGCGCCCGCCACCACGCCCGGCTAGTTTTTTGTATTTTTAGTAGAGACGGGGTTTCACCATGTTAGCCAGGATAGTCTCGATCTCCTGACCTCGTGATCCACCCGCCTCGGCCTCCCAAAGTGCTGGGATTACAGGCTTGAGCCACCGCGCCCGGCCCTAAACATGTTTTTAAAAGGTTTCCATGGCTCACAAATTTTTAACTTTCCTAATCTGTGTGGCAACCCTACCCAAAATGAGGGCACATGCAGAAAAGACACTCCAACCACAACAAACACAGAGTCACTTACGGAATGTTTACATTGTATACCAGACACTGGGTATTTATAGTGTGTTATATTACAGTCTACAATCCCATGACTTAGATCTAATGACTTCCATTTTGTACTTGTAAAAAAAAAAATCTGTTTAAAAACAGAAAAGATCTGTGTGTGAAGAGCAAAAGCTTTCAACAACAGTGCATGCCTATGGGTAAGATACCCAACTGCTCTGTCAATATCGCCCCCTGTGAAACAGGTCAAATAACCTGTACCTCATTCATTCCTTCAACCAATACTGACTGAGCACCTAGCATGTGCCGGGCACTATGGCAAGTGCTTGGGAGGCATCAGTGAATAAAATGCTTAGAAAGAACAAAAAGTGGCTGGGCGTGGTGGCTCACATCTCTAATCCCACCACTTTAGAAGGCCCAGGTCGATGGATCGATGGATCGCTTGAGGCCCAGGAGACAAGACTGGGCAACACAGTAAAACCTGATCTTGGCTGGGCGCAGTGGCTCACGTCTGTAATCCCATCACTTTGGGAGGCCCAGGCGGGTGGACCACCTGAGGTCAGGAGTTCGAGTGCAACCTGACCAACATGATGAAACCCTGTCTCTACTAAAAATACAAAAATTGGCTGGGCATGGTGGCGCATGCCTGCAATCCCAGCTACTTTGGAAGCTGAGGCAGGAGAATTTTCGTTTGAACCCAGGAGGCGGACGCTGCAGTGAGCTGAGATCACACCATTGTACTCCAGCCTGGGCAACAAGAGCAAAACTCCATCTCAAACAAACAAACAAACACAAAAACCCCGATCTTTCCTAAAAATACAAAAACTAGCTGGGAGTGGTGGTGCGCGCCTGTAGTCCCAGCTACTTGGGAGGCTGAGGCATGACAATCACAGGAACCCAGGAGGTGAAGGTCGCAGTGAGTCAAGATCACACGACTGCACTCCAGCCTGGGTGACAATGGAGACTCTGTCTCCAAAAAAAAAAAAAAAAAAGAACAAAAAGTCCTCAAGGTGCTTAAACTATAGTACATTATCTCCCTCTCTTCCCCCATTTAAAAATGGACAAAGCATTAGAAAACAAATCCAATAGAAGCCATCAGCTTTGGCTGGGTGTGATGGCTTACACTTGTAATCCTACCACTTTGGGAGGCTGAGATGGGAGGATCCCTTGAGGCCAGGAGTTCGACAAGCTATCAGCTTTGTCAGCCCTATTTTTACTTACTAAACAAATGCAGAAGTGAAAAGATGAAGAGCACTTGCACTGGAGTACACTGGCCTGGGTCTGAATTCAGACTCCATCACTAACTAGCCACAGTAACCTTTGGCAAGTTATTTAAACTAAACCCCAGTTTCCTCATCTGTAAACAGAAATAACAGTGAACTTATAAATTGATGCAAAGATTAAATGAGATGAAATACAGACTGCAAGAGGTATAATGCCTCCTGTACATTACATTAGGTAACTGAAAAGATTAGGGTGATCTCCCCAAATGCCACCTTCCAAATCTGCAAAATGAGGATAATTATACCAATAGGACTGTTGTGAGGACTATGAAGAAAATGCACAGAAAGCATTTAACATGACTGGCATATGATGGTACATATTTTCTTCTTAGAAATGACTATTAACGGTCAGGCACAGTGGCTCACGCCTGTAATCCCAGCACTTTGGGAGGCCGAGGTGGGTGGATCATGAGGTCAGGAGTTCGAGACCAGCCTGGCCAACATGGTAAAACCCCATCTCTACTAAAAATACAAAAGGTAGCGGGGTGTGGTGGCAGGTGCCTATAATCCCAGCTACTCGGGAGGCTGAGGCAGGAGAATTGCTTGAACCTGGGAGGCAGAGGTTGCCAGAGCAAGACTCCATCTCAAAAAAAAAAAAAAAAAAAAGAAATAACTATTAACAAAAGTGAATGGGGAGGGTAGGCATGGCAGCTTTCATAGTGAACCCCATGGCTAAAGCTACAGAGAAAGAGCTGGGGAAAGCAATTCTAGGGAAGAATGCTATGCTCCCAGGACCGGGCACCAGGCAGAGACTCCCAGCAGAGAGTTTGCCCACACAGTGGGATCAGATGCAGGTGGTTGTGAAATGACAAATGCAACCAAATCTGAGTCACCCGGGGTGACGTCCAGAGCGTGTGGATTACGGCAGCCCTGGCTTCAGTTGCCTCTCTTTCAGATGCTTCCAGCTTTACCAGAAGCCTGAAAGAGCAAAGGGGAGGAATGGAAAGGGATTTACTACTACTTTGCAGGTTTTTAGAGGAAGGAGTGTCGGCTATGGAGGATAAAAATGATTTGGAGGAATTATCAGTAAAAGTCATTTATCCAGACTTGCTCTTGCCCCCAATGAGGGCAGGTGAAGGCAATCCTTGTCTCCTTTTGAGCTGAGGCAGAGAACAGCAACAGGCAAAGACTCAGCATGACTCCAAAACTGGGTGGGGGAGGGGCGAGTCAGTAGCGTGGGCTCAAGTGCCACACTGCAACACCTGGGACCACAAGCCGGTCCACTAGCTCACGGTGCTGTGGGCCAGGTGTCCTGACTGACCCGTGGCTCCACTCAACAGACTGCTGGAAAGCTCCTGGCCCTACCTTCAGTAAACCAGAGGTCTTGGTATATATATACCCATCTACCAACATTATAAACACGATAAATCAGTTCAGTAAACAAGCACCCAAAGGGGGCCTACCAGACCTAAGGTACATGAACCAAAACCTTCTATGTCAGGGCTAAAGTGGAACCCAGGTTCCCTGCTGCCCAGCCGCACCTTTCTGACAACAGGATGGTACCCCTCTTGAAGGTGGCTCACCTGGAATTGGTAACCACGAAGTCAAATATTAAGCCAGAGTTATGTGATTCAGCTTTTCAACAAGTCTATGGCTGTAAAGAAATAAAGCTTCCCTATGTGTGTACATCACTGCAGTGGCTTTAGGCAATTCAGATATCCTGGGTGCTGCCTCTTGGTTCATCCTGTACCAGCCGCCATGGGATGCACTCTCTGCCTCAGGCCAAAAGCAAACAGTAAAATAAGCCACGGCAGCCACCCAAAGCACAGACACACAAACCACATGCCCACTGCTGAGGGTGTCTCCAAGGCCTACGCAGGCCAGCCTGTCACTTCTCTACTCAAAAACTTTAGACTCCTTACCACTTAAAGAAGAAAAGGTCGAATCCTGCCCCACCGTTCCACCTTACCCCACTATCCCTCCAACCCATCTTCTCAGACACCTTCCTTAACACCAAATTACACTGTAAACTCAAAACCAACCTGCTTTCCCGCTGGGCTCTCAGCCCCTACTTGTGCTTTTCCTAGAAGTGCAGACCCACTCCTGAGAGCTTCTGTGAGCCTGGCCTTCCCATGGGAACTTGGCTCAGGGTCCACATGGCGTAAGAATTCCTTTCATAATGTCAACTCCCCAAAGGCAAGAACCACCAAACTCCACCATGCCTAAACCTAGCATCCTAAACACAGCAATTGCTCAACTCAGGATATTTCAGATGAAGCTGGAAGTATTCAAATACATGTTATGCTCAAATCTAAGCAAACTGAGAAGAATCAAGACAAACAAAATTTTTTTTTTTTTTGAGATGGGAGTCTCTCACTCTGTTGCCCAGGCTGAAGTACAGTGGCGCAATCTCAGTTCACTGCAACCTCCGCCTCCCAGGGTCAAGCAATTCTTCCTGTCTCAGCTTCCCGAGCTGCTGGAATTACAGGTGCCCACCACCACAGCTGGCTAATTTTTCTATTTTTAGTAGAGATGAGGTTTCACCATATTGGCCAGCCTGGTCTCGAACTCCTGAACTCAGATGATCTGCCCGCCTTGGCCTCCCGAAGTGCTGGGATTACAGGTGTGAGCCACCGTGCCCAGCCCCAAGACAAACAAATTGAGTCAAGTGGTAGAAACTCTCCAGGTACCACCGTATATTGAGATTATCTAAAACAACTCCTCTTAAAGCCTGCCATAAAGCTTCCTGGTCATGTGTCACTGGCTGCATGATCTCAGAAACAGGAGCATCGCTAAGCCTCAGTTTCCTGTCTTTTAAAAGGGGAAAATAATAGCTACACCTCATGAGATTGTTGAGATGATTATGCACAGAGACATACATGGTGCTCTGCTTCCCCTAAGTAGTGTGCCCTGGTTGAACCCACTAAAGGCAGCACTTTCAGATGCTGTCCCCAACCCAGCTCCCCTCCAGGTGCCCCCAAAGCTCCATTTCAGCTTACCAGAATCCTACTTCCTCCTGCACAATCCTAGCTCAAATGTGAGAACACATTAAAAAACAAAACTAAACAAAAAATGTTTGCCAACAATTTGGAAAATCATAAAATGAAACAATCCGTTTTCAGTGATGAAAATGATTGAGGTACGTGTTCTGTCCAACCTACCAAATTTACAGGAGGTCTACCCACATTTTGTACAACCCTCCCATCCAAGTCCCTTAGTCCATGAGTACAAGCTTTGAAATGTAAAAAGTCAGGCTATAAAAAATTCATATTTCTTCCCCAGAGGACTCTGAAAACCTGAGAGTACAAGGCAATGTTGTGCCTCTACAATAATTACTACACCATTAATTGTCTTTGGGGCCTGCAGGCTGACTTCCTTCACATTCACTCTAACTTTTCAGGCCTCCAACACATGATGCTGCTTTGTTGGCTGTTTCAGCTGCAGTGAAGGGGGTGGATCCAAGCAGAGGACCAGGAACATCTGAGGGGCAGAGCCGTGACCCAGATGAGGGCACATGCTCTGCAGGTGAGCAGCGAGCTGGCAACTGCTGTAAGGCAGCTCCACCTTTTGAACAGATTCTATTTCCACCAGACGCTGCCAGCCCCTAAAGCCGTCACCCACAGAGTCATCAAGACAGCAAATTAGCTGGCCCTCTGCTCACACCCTGTCCCACCCTGCAGTCACTCCCAACTGACACACCAAACTTGGGGTTACTAGGAAATACATTGTCCCAGTTCGGCTCCCAGTATCCATCCTCAGTCTTTTTGAGAAATGAGTCCCTCTCCTCTAAAGAATTCCAAACTCTAATGACCTTCAATAAGTACCAATTAGTACAACACAATTAGGGAAGTCTAAACACTGTTGAATTCTATTTGCTGAAAATAAATGTTCCCACCTTTCCACTATCATTTAACAAGGCTTCAGAAGGCAGCCCACATATCCTGGGCTGAAAAATCTCTTGTAAAAGAAAAAAAAAAAGGAAGAAGTTATTCTGTTAAAGAGAGTACCAAATTCCAAATTCACACTGCAGTTTGCTAAACACCTTGCCTTCTCTCCGACTTAAATTTTCTAAAGGGTTAGCAGTTCTCTGAACCACAGAGCTGCTCACATCAGTCCTGCTCCAAAGCATTTGATGGCTCACAACAGACTCCACCACCGAGCCCCCATCCATTTTTCCAGGGCCAACACCTCTCGTCATTCCAACTCAACACAACACGCCTAAGCCCTATCCTCCAGTCACATTCCACATTTTGCCCTACCCTGTCCTCAGCTAAGCCTCGCATTTTCATACTCCAGGGCCTGTACTTAAACTGCTCTTTTTGCCTAGAAGGACGTTTTCCTTCCCCACATTCTCCTCCTCCATGTGACAAGTCCTGCACATTTGAGAGCATCACTTCCTCTTCTTTTCCCAACCACTTCCCACTTGCAGGCCCCTCCACTAGTCCTTGCTGGTTATGAGGCACTGACGAGTTTTAGGGCAGGGACCATGTTTTACCCATCCTTGTGCTTCCAGAGTCTGGTACCCGGGGCAGGTGTTAAGAAACAGTTCTTGATACAGGCTCGCTGAAGGTGATATTCCACAGATGGGAAAAAAGGAGCGCAGAATGCTGGCCTCCTAATCCAGATTGCTTTTCACTATTATTTTGCTGAAACTACCCAGCTGCCGTGAAAAAAATAACAATGATAATAATAGTAGTAAATAGAGAAGATAGGTCAGTTATAACTGAGCTGGTAGCACACAAGACGTAATTCTCTGTTACTAGTTTCCAAACACTCCTTCTGCCGGCACGGTGGCTCATACCTGTAATTCCAGCACTTTGAGAGGCAGAGGCAGGCGGATCACCTGATGTCAGGAGTTCAAGACCAGTCTGACCAATATGATGAAACCCATCTCTACTAAAAATACAAAATTAGCCAAGCGTGGTGGTATGTGCCTGTAATCACAGCTACTAGGGAGGCTAAGACAGGAGAATCCCTTGAACCTGGGAGGTAGAGGTTGCAGTGCACTCCAGCCTGGGCAACAAGAGTGGGGGCGGGGGGAATAAGGCCAAGCGCAGTGGCTCACACCTGTAATCCTAGCACTTTGGGAGGCGAAGGCGGGCAGATCACAAGGTCAGGAGTTCAAGGCCAGCCTCACCAACATGGTGAAACCCTAAAAATACAAAAATTAGCTGGGTGTGGTGGTACGCACCTGTAATCCCAGCTACTCAGGAGGCTGAGGCAGAAGAATCGCTTGAACCCGTGAGGCAGAGGTTGCAGTGAGCCGAGATTGTGCCACTGCAAGCCAGCCTGGGCGACAGAGCAAGACTCCATCTCAAAACAAACAAACAAACAAAAAGAAACAGTCCTTCTCCGCAGACAGGAAGAAGCAGGAAACAGACCTTGAAGTACTTATCGTAATTCAAGATCTGCCAGTTCCATAACTTGCTCTGATGCCCTCACAAAGGAGCAAGGCACACTGGGGATCCCCATCCCAAATACACTCTAAGAGACAGAACAGGCTCCTCTCATTGCCCTCCAGTCCGCACAGTTCTTCCTGCTTGAAAAGCAAAACAAAGAGACAACACTTCCCAGAGGCGATCACACTTGAGCAGTGCCACATGTCACTGGGCCTCTCAGAATCACCCCAATACCAGTTTTGAGGCAAAACCTTGAGTTTCTATATTACGTAAAATAATAAACTGTTATAAAACAACAATGAACCTGTTCTCAAGGCACTGGCCCTACCCAACGCAAAACTAAATTCCCAAATGCTTACAGAGCTTAGAGTCTCTTCAAAAGAGGGCAACCTATGAGTCTGAAACAGGGCTGAGTACCTTCAGGGGGGTTAAAAGTGGTGCCCACATGAAAGGTTTCAAGAGACAGGAGAGCCCCCCCCACCACCACCATTAACCACATGGAGGACTAGCAGAAGCCTGGAGTTGAAGCCCCCACTCTTCCACTTCTGGGACATCTTCCACCATGCAAAAGATCATCTCTGTTCTACACTCTCACCTTTCCAAGGGGAACAGGGTGACAATTCCATACTGGGCAGGATTTGTCCAGTGTTTCACCCTACCTCTCCAACAGGTCTTTCCCAGGCCTTCTGCTTTAATGTCTTGTCGACCTCCCTTCTGTAAGGGCTCCCAAATCCCAGTCAGCTGGTTTGTGTACTAACACCACCTTTGCAAACCCCTCACTTCCACAAAACACTGACTCTCCCTCCTGACCATCACAGAAGTGAAGATCTAGCTTATGTTGTCAAATACCGGCTAGAATAAGCTGTTCCACTGGTAAGCTGTCATCTGCTGTTTCCACAAGCCAGGACAGTTTTCCCCTTGATGTGCCTCACAAGGAAGGCTCTGCACACAGCAGGTTTTCAGTGAGTTCTTGTTTGGTGAATGGATCATGTCCCTGTGACAGGTAGTCTGCCAGGGGTCAGAAGCACAGCTCAGACTCACACTTCACAGTTTGAGCCCTACTAGCTAGCTGCTTCTCTGGGTCTCCATTTCCTCATCCGAATCTACATCATGGGGTCAATAACAACTGCATCTACATCATGGGGTCAAAGAATTAGTTGTGATGAATGAATGAGATGATGCATGAAAAGAATTTAGGCCGCTGGTAACTAGTACAGGCTCAATAAATGTTAGATCTTATGACTACTACTCCTACTGCCATCATGCTGGGAGTATTTCTACATGAAAAGCCTAACAACCAACAAAGGGTGAAAACTAAATTATAACTTTAGATTGTTGACATGTCAGAATGGAGTCCTATGGAGTAATCCAGCATGGGCAGAAGAGAAACTGAAATGCCTAACTTCTGGTTTATCTGATTTAAAGCAAATACAGGCAGGCCTGGCCCTGGGATGTTTTTCACCAAAGGTGGTCTGTTACTTGAATGCTGGGGGTTGAACTTATTTAAAAGTACTCTAGACAGATTAATTTGTAATATAACCACTTGCAGTTTCTGGTGTTTAGGACTGGATTTCTGTGTACTCTGTTTCCTGAAGAGACATAAGAGGCAATGCTAGCTACCATGAGACTTCTAGAGACAAGCTGGCTAAATGAGCCTTTCCAAAATTCCATTTCCTGCAAAGGTAACAATGAAATAAATCATGATCTCTAAATATAATAATTTGGCCAGTGCTAACCACACCACCTCCCCAATACACATATACTCCCCGCCTTTTCTTGAGCACACCACAAAAGGAACACATGACCACACAGCATCTACTCTCCAGGGCAGAATGGAGGGACGAAGGCACAAAGCAAGCCTCAGAACACACAGGCCACCATGTTCGCCACATCTACATCAAGAGCTGCTTAAACAAAAAGTAAAATCAACGACAAACTCTCAGACAGGTGACCACCCGGGTCCCAGAGCTTACTGCCGCAACAGGACCAAACACGCGTACACTCTCTTTCAAAAGCAGAGTGTCCACTTTTAAGGAAAAAGTAATCTTTATATCATGTATCCCAATATCACATTCTTAGCAAGATGACAGACCTTTGAGTACACAAAGAAGGGACATATCACAGATACCCTTAAGACATATCACATGAGGCCAGGCGTGGTGGCTCACCACTGTAATCCCAGTATTTTGGGAGGCCAAGGCGGGCGGATCACGAGGTCAGGAGATCAAGATCATCCTGGCTAACACAGTGAAACTCCGCCTCTTCTAAAAATACAAAAAATTATCCAGGCGTGGTGGCGGGCGCCTGTAGTCCCAGCTACTCGGGAGGCTGAGGCAGGAGAATGGCGTGAACCCGGGAGGCGGAGCTTGCAGTGAGCCGAGATCGTGCCACTGCACTCCAGCCTGGGCGACAGAGCGAGACTCCGTCTCAAAAAAAAAAAAAAAGACCTATCACATGGCCTGGCCTAACTGATGCCACTCTGAACTTCTCTGAGAAAACCTCACTAAAATTCCAAAACACGTATTTATTTATTAACTTATTTCAGTGATCTCCTCTGGTCCTCAGGAGCCTTACGTAAAGTACGTTCAACTTTCCGCCGAGAGTGGTGGCTCTAATCCTAGCACTTTGTGAGGCTGAGGCGGGCAGACTGACTGAGCTCGGGAGTTCAAGACCAGCCTGGGCAACACAGTGAAACCCTGTCTCTACTAAAATACAAAAAATTAGCCAGACATGGCAGCATGCGCCTGTACAGAGTCCAGGCTCCTCAGGAGGCTGAGGCAGGAGAATCGCTTGAACCCAGGAGGTGGAAGCTGCAGTGAGACGAGATTGCGCCACTGCACTCCAGCCTGGGCAACAGAGCGAGACTTTGTCTCCAATAAATAAATAAATAAATAAATAAATTCAACCTTCATTCACAGATGATGCAACAGATGGTCTAACATATCCAGAAAACAGTCATATGTAAGACATGCCAATACCCCACAGCCTAGAGACACCAACAAACCAGGGCCCCGTGGGGCAACACTACGCGAGGCAAAAACACAAATGTTTAAGGTAAAACACATCACCCAACAGAGAGTATGTGTGGTCACCACTATCCAGCACTCTTCAAAATAAGTAGCTGTGGATGGGTTATCCAAAAGTGAGCTGCTACATGCTTGTCACCAGAAACTGGTTTCTAAATGTACTATCAACACCAATTTTGGATATTCATAACAAGGCAATTATCTAGCATGCTGTATTTATAACACACTTCTCATATGACCTCTAAATCTACACATCTGCTTAGGTCACACTGAAGTGGAAGACTCCAAGTTGTTTGTAGAGTACCTTAAAATTTAAATTTTCAAAAATACACTTAAGTCCAGTTTTTAAAGTTTTCTTCCCAGCCATCTCCTCACCAAGCTATTCCAATCAGAAAAAGTGAGGAGTAGAAGGTCTTCATTGAGTTTTGTTCCCATCTATTCAATTCATCTGATCAAATACAGGACTGGGCCAGGCACGGTGGCTCACGCCTGTGATCCCAGCACTTTGCGAGGCCAAAGCAGGAGGATCACTTGAATCCAAGAGTTCGACACCAGACCAGGCAACACAGTAAAACCCCACCTCTACAAAAATTTTAAAAATTAGCTGGGCATGGTGGTGTCCGCCTGCTGTCCCAGCTACTCAGGAGGCTGAGGTGGGAAGGTAACTTGAACCTGGGAGGTCAAGACTGCAGTGAGCCATGATCACAACACTGGACTCCAGTATGGGTGACACAACAAAACTTCATCCCTTAAAAAAAAAAAAAAAAAAGGCTGGGCGTGGTGGCTCACGCCTATAATCCCAGCACTTTGGGAGGCCAAGGTGGGCGGATCACGAGGTCAGGAGATCAAGACCATCCTGGCTAACACGGTGAAACCCTGTCTCTACTAAAAATACAAAAAATTAGCCGAGCGTGCTGGCGGGCGCCAGTAGTCCCAGCTACTCGGGAGGCTGAGGCAGGAGAATGGCGTGAACCTTGCAGTGAGCTGAGATCGCGCCACTGCACTCCAGCCTGGGAGACAGCGAGACTCCGTCTCAAAAAGAAAAAAAATAAAAAGAGAGAGACAGATGGAAATTCACATTCTCCTCAATATAGGAGAACACTACATGGGGGCTCAAAGGAATGTTCAGGTTATATCCATCAGGGTTGATACCTCATAAAAGAGAAGCTTCCTTGGAGCATGCTCACCTGAGGTTTTGATGAGTTATTTGATGACATTAGAGAAAAGCATTACCCAAAATGGGAGCCCAATAAGACCTTCACGTGAAACCATCTTAAAGGCTGGTGGCCCAACTGAGGCAGGCACCTTCCCTCGGGAAACAGAAATCTTCAGTAGCAGACAGCCACTTGCTGAGCGGCCGGCGCACACCTTGATGGACGTTTCAGGGTCAGACTGCACCCCGCCTCCCCGTGTTGCATAGAGCAGGGCAGCACACCTGCACTCCAGCTTCTAGTGTGTATCAACTCAGTGGAAAACATGTCACAGTCGGTTTTGTTCCAAAAAGATTTTGTTTGCCATTTAAAAAAAAAAAAAGTTAATTAACGTAACAAAAACCAAAGGACTGCCTGGGGGTAGGGAGCAAGTCAGCCATCACCAGAGGTATTTAAATACCAGCTAGACAATCACTCCATGGGGACAAGTTCCACTTCTTGTGAAAGGGGTCAAATAAATCTTCTCCTTTGGCACCCACAGATCTAGTGGAGGGCCCAACGCATTAGATACGCAACAAGTGTTGTTGACTGAATGAACTATGTTTTCACACAGATTACAGGTCAAGCAAAATACTAATGTAACTCTAATATATTACGGGCATCGGGTGACCACTGAGGTACTTTATATGGTTCCAACTAAGAAATAAGTTGGAAAATCAGGTGATGAAAGGAGTTCTGATGCTCCTAAGTAAAAGGCTTGAGCCACTGTAAGAGTCCTAGCTTGGTCCCTACCCAAAGGTCCCTACCCATGAACCCTGTACTAATGTCAAACAGATAAAGCATCGCTAAAACAAACTTCAGTGCTTTTAAGATTTAGGTCTAGGCAGGATGTGGTAGCTCACACCTGTAATCTCAACATTTTGGAAGGACAAGGTGGGTAGATCACTTGAGCCCAGGAGTTCAGTATCAGCCTGGGCAACATAGTAAAATCCCGTCTTTACAAAAAATACAAAAATTGGCCAGGTCCAGTGACTCACGCCTATAATCCCAACACTATGGGAGGCTGAGGCGGGTGGATCACCTGAGGTTGGGACTTTGAGACCAGCCTGGCCAACATGGTGAAACCCCATCTCTACTAAAAATACAAAAATTAGCCAGGCGTGGTGGCAGGCGCCTGTAATCCCAGCTACTCGAGAGGCTGAGGCAGGAGGGAGAATCACTTGAACCCAGGAGGCAGAGGCTGCGGTGAGCCAAGATCGTGCCACTGCACTCCAGACTAGGTAACAGAACAAGACTGTCTCAAAAAAAAAAAAAAAAAAAAATTAGCCAGGCATGGTGGCGCACGCCTGTAGTCCCAGCTACTCAAGAGGCTGAGATGGGAGGATCGCTTGAGCCCAGGAGGTCGAGGCTCTAGTGAACCGTGATCACACCACTGCACTCCACCCTGTTGACAGAGCAAGGCCTTGTCTCAAAAAAAAAAAAAAAAAAAAAATTAGGTGTACATCTCATCTAAAAATAATTCAAAAGCTCAGACCATCTATAAGAAATTTTTCCATTTCCTTTTAGCATCAGGAAATTAAAAGAAGAAAAAGAAAGAGGATAGAATAGGAGGCAGCCATTGCTTTTTTTCCCATTAGCAAGAACATAACATCTGTTTCTCACTGTTACATAAGTACTATTCATGCTTCATCCATACCATGCACTTTTTTTTCTTTTTAAGAAGGGGTCTCACCCTGTTGCTCAGGCTGGAATGCAGTGAGTGGCACACTCACGGCTCACTGCAGCCTCAATCTCCTGAGTTCAAGTGATCCTCCCACCTCAGTCTCCTGAGTATCTGGGACTACAGGTGTGTACCATCATGCCCGGCTAAGTCTTGTATTTTTTTGTAGAGACAGGGTTTTTTATCTTGTTGTCCAGGCCAGTCTCAAAGTCCCAATCTTAAGTGATCCGCATGGCTCGGCCTCCCAAAGTGCTGGGATTAGAGGCATGAGCCACCACGCCCGGCCTAGGCACTTAATTTTTAATCAACTAAAACACAGTGTAAGTAAAGAAATAGCTGGGGAAAAAAAAAAAAAAAGCGGGGGGGGGGGGGGGTGGGGACATAAATGTAGCTCTTTAAAAAGTAGAGAACACACCTTGTTCATAAACCTTGATTAATCCAGCGTTTCACTGTCAGAGGCATCATCAACCACTCAGCTGCAAAAGCTAGAGACCAGGAAGTCAGGTCTCCCTTCCGCGACCCTGCCTCATCACCAAGCCCCTCCCACCTCTTAAATCTTTATCAAATCCTTCTAAGCTCCCTTTTTCTACTGCCACGGCCCGTTTTCAAAGTTTCAAAAACTGGCATTCTAACTGACATTCTTCCAAACAGAAGGTAAACAGTTGCTTCCTTCTAGCCAGGTCTGTTCTCAACTCTGGGTAGGAATAATCTTTAAAAATGCAAATCTCATCATGCTAATCTGGCCTAACACTTTTCGTAGCTTCCCAGAGTTCCTAGTAGCCTGCTCTGGCCTTTATCTACCGCACCATCCCTGTAATTCACTGGTTCTGTGTCTTGTCTTCCTCCAAACACACTGTGCTTCTCTCATTTCCCTGGACACACACCTCTCTCCAACCTCAGGGTCTTTGTACAAGCTACTCAGATATTAGCTCAAATGTCACTTCCACAAGGTGCCTTCCTTGACCGGCCTCCCAGCATCTTTCACTCCTCCCATACACACAAAGACCAATGTGATTAACTGGTAGCACGTACCACAAGTATAAAAATGACTTCTTAGTTGCTGAACATGTCTCTTTATTTTCTTTTTTGAAATGGAGTCTCACTCTGTCACCCAGGCTGTAACGCAGTAGCATGATCTCAGCTCACTGTAACCTCTGCCTCCAGGGTTCAAGCGATTCTCCTGCCTCAGCCTCCTGAGCAGCTGGGATTACAGATGCCTGCCACCATGCCCAGCTAATTTTTGTGTTTTTAGTAGAGATGGGGTTTCACCATATTAGCCAGGCTGGTCTCCCAAAGTGCTGGCATTACAGGCGTGAACCACCATGCCTGCCATTTCTTTCGATGCAATATATCCTCTATGAGGCTTTCAACTATCTTTCCCATACTGGTAAGCTTGGTGCTTAACACAGTAGCCTTGCATAGTGGATATTCAAATAGGTGCTGAATCAATAAAAATCTGTAAATGTTGAAAAAAAATAACACCATGGGAGGCCAGGTGCGCTCACACCTGTAATCCCATCACTTTGGGAGGCCGAGGTGGGTGGACCAACTGAGGTCAGCAGTTCGAGACCAGCCTGGTTAACATGGTGAAACCCTGTCTCTAATAATAAAAAAAAATAAAAAATAAATAAAAATTAAAAAACACCATGGGACTGGCAAATTTGGTGGTAGAAAATTGCCTGTTTCCAAAAGGAGGCTAAATCTGATACTGAATCACACTTCAGGACAGGAGGTTGTGAAGCCTTCTTAAGTTTCTGAACAAATGGTTCCCAGAAACCTTATTTTCATGATTTAAATACAATCAAATTCAGAGACATGCACGTTAAGCCTCCTTTAAATTATACTTGGTTTTAAACTTTTAAGTAGAACACTTCAGCCAAATACATACAGATTTAACTAACCAAGTCATAGAAAACCTGTTTGAGATGTTCACTAGTTTTATAAAATTATCCTCCAAAACATTTAAAATTCCTAAAGCAAAAGAAAAACTGACTTTAAAATAATCTATTTTCTGGGCTGGGAGCGGTGGCTCACGCCTGTAATCCCAGCACTTTGGGAGGCCAAGGTGGGTGGATCACTTGAGGTTGGGAGTTTGAGACCAGCCTGGCCAACATAGTGAAACCCTGTTTCTACTAAAAATACAAAAATTAGCCAGGTGTGGTGGCATGCGCCTGTAATCCCAGCTACTCAGGAGGCTGAGGTAGGAGAACCGCTTGAATCCAAGAAGTGGAGGTTGAGGTGAGCTGAGATTCCGCCCCTGGACTCCAGCCTGGGAGATAGTGCTCTTAGACTCTGTCTCAAAAAAAAAAAAAAAAATCTATTTTCTGTATTGGAGAGGAAAATATACAAGCCTCCTGATAAATAAAACTATGTTAGAATATTATATCTGAATGTATCTGCCAGATCTGAGCCTAAACTCTAGTTAGCAGGTAAGCACTTATTAAAAAATATTTACAGTAATGTATTTTTAATCAACCAGGATTTCACCTTGTATAAAAAATACCAAGAACTTCCACACACTATGTCTTTTTTTGTTTTTGCTTTTTAAAATTCATGTCAGGTGCAGTGGCTCATACCTGCAATCTCAACACTTTGGGAGGCTAAGGTAGAAGGACTGCTTGATCCCAGGAGTTTAGGAATTTGAGACCAGCCTAAGCAACAGAGAGAGACCCTGTCTCCAAAAAAAACCACTATTGTTTAAAAAGGAAACCTAGCGGTGTGCGGTGGCTCACGCCTGTAATCCCAGCACTTTGGGAGTCCGAGGTGGGCAGATCACCTGAGGTCAAGAGTTCCAGACCAGCCTGGCCAACATGGTAAAACCCCATCTCTACTAAAAAAAAAAAATACAAAAAAAATACAAAAATTAGCCAGGCATCGTGGTAGGCGCCTATAATCCCAGCTACTCGGGAGAGAATCACTTGAACCTGGGAGGTGGAAGTTGCAGTGAGCCGAGACTGCACCACTGCACTCCAGCCTGGTTAACAAGAGTGAAACACTTCATCTCAAAAAAAAAAAAAAAAAACCAGGAAACCTATTCCATGGTTCACCTTTGTGTTTCAGAACACCCACCCCATCTTCCTGGTTATCTCCCCTATTTGTGAAGACATATCTACCTCTTTTATGAGAAAATTAAGATTTTGATTTTGTATATTCAGAGAAATGTTTTGTTTTTTACAATAAAGTGTCAGAATAAAGGAAGCTCCCCTAAAACAGTGAAAGGGATTTTTTATAAATATGATCTAAAATCAGCTATTATCACATGTGTATATTGCACATACACACACACATACAAACACATAAAGCAAGATTTATGCCCTATAGGTTTCTGGCTTGGTATTCTGTTTTAAATCCCAGGAGTAACGGAAAAAAGAGAAGTTAAATTATACACAGACCAACACTCCTATTAACTCATACCACTAATGAAACAAAACTCTAACTAAGCAGAGAAAATGGGCCCACACATTGGAGCTCTGAAATTATTTTGGTCTTTGATCTGTGTGCCCATCTCTCCTATTTAATGTAAACTTCAAATCAAGAGCCATGAAAAATGGTTATAATTAGTAAAGGCCCCAGTGTGACAGCTTTTAGCGCAACCAGGCATTAACAAGGAGTTTTTTTCACTTTTACATTAAGCTGAGCCAACTTTTATTTTAGAATTTCTGTAATTCAAAATTCTTTCCCACCAAAGCACTTAATTATTTCCCACCTAGCACCACCTTCTGCCTGACGGGTATGCTGAGATCTTTAGTTCATGTCCATTTCCTTCACTGAATTTGTAGCACTATTTAGGCCTTAGCTTCCAAATTACATGTGGCTATTCTCCAAAATCTTCAAAAACTCTCATTTTTGTATCAGAAATCAACACACAGTGGTGAGTGAGCACCAACTATGCAATCGTTCTAGGTACAGGAGATGGAAAAATATTCTTGAAGTGAGAGAAACATGTTAACAGATAAAACAGACAAGACTTGACAGATGGGGTTAAAAGTTATTCACAACAGAAAAGCTAATTCTCCGTAGAAGAGGTAGTATTTAAGTTGGGTCTTGAAAAAAGAGTATGAAATCTTTATTGCTGAAGGAAGGGGATGGGGATGCAACAGAATGAACAATCCAGGCAACAGGAAGCAGTAAGAATCAATTCTGTGTGGCAGTGGGGCAGAAGACAGTGACAAGAGCTGAGACTAGAAATTCGGCTTGGAAGCAAAGTTCCTTGTATGCCAAGTTAAGGAGTTTGGATTTCTTCCTGTAGACAACAGAAAGCCAAGAGATGTTTTTAAGCAGGCAAACACCACGCACAGCTTTAGTTTTGATGACTCTGGCAGCAGAGTGGAGGATGAACTGCAGTAGGGAGAAACTGGTGGCAGGAAATTAACTTGGGAGGCATTTGTGACTTGATGAGGGCCTTAGGTCAGAAACGATAGAACAGTCAATGCCAGGGCCAGACTGGAGTGTGGTTTTGCAGAGGGCCTGGTGACTGACAGAACATTGGGGCAGGAGAGACAAGCGTCAGGACGGCAGTAAGGCTCCTGGACTAGAAGGCTGGGTGGATGGTGATCACCTTCCAGAAGGAAGGGAGAGGACTTTCATTTTCACAAGTACCTGCAGGGTGAGGTACTTGCAGGGTGATCAGGGTGACAAAAGGTTCAAGCTTAGGAGAAGTTAGTTGTAAATGGAGATACAGAGTTGGGAGTTGGCAGTTTACAGGTTAGAGGAGAAGACAGAAAAGCACCAGAATGCAGGGGCGTTCTGCAGGAACAGGACTTATTACCAGGTATGGGACTGCAAAGGTGGCTGCAGAGCAATGGCCCTGAGCACCATCGGTACGACTGATACCAACGGGACACTGACTAACTGCTGGTTTAAGATGTAAAAAGAGCTATCTTCAAGTATTGCACATGTCTATAAAGTAAGTGGGAGGCCAGGCCACTCTAGGGGTGACTCTGCCTACCACTGGCAGCCCTTCCTTCTCTGGAATTCAATCTCTGTCTCCCTGTTTTCTTCTCCCCTCCATGGTTTCCTCACCTCCTGTCTGTGTGATAGACTGGAGGGGGTGGGGTGGGAAGGCCAAGGGTCAGATCAGTAGCACTTGTTGGCTAAAAGATCACTCCTGTCACTATATTAGACATTTCTGGTCTGAGGCCTGGAGTCCCTTAACATAAAAATAATCACTGCTTCCTACCCTGCATCCCCTTATTCCCTTCCTATCCCTCCCAACCACAGCAGCTGGCAGCCATCCACCCTCTCAAGAGGAGATGTATGGACAGAGGACCCGGCTCAGAAACACTGCCCTATAAAAACGGCAGACGGTTATGTAAGAATTTTGCAAAAACTTGAGAAAATAAAATACAGGAGACTACGAATGCAAAAACATTAACTGTCAAGCAAGTAAGGGCTAGTTCAAACACATTAAAAAAAAAAAAAAAAAAAAAGTATACTCCACATACCTTAGAGCATGAAGGAGGGCTACAGATGACAGCACCAGAGCAAGTTTCCCAAATAACTGAAGAGGTGCCTGGGAAAGCTGAGCCATCTACCAGAACAGCTTCACAGAGCCAATGAATATGTTTTGTTTTAGAAGCAGATGACTTCTAGAATTTTCATTTACTATGGGATTTTCAAATACATTTAATGCCACTTAATGTTTTCCTCAACCCCAAATTTTCTGTGAAAATTAGAACTTGCCAACCATGGTACCTCAGATACAAATAAGAGCTTACTTGCTTTACGGAATTTCAGATTTATAAATATATCACATGCAATACAGGGAGTGCACCCAGTGGACTTGCAGATGAGACCCAGGCCACGACTACCATACCTTTCAAGCAGGCTTTCTCAACCTCAGCTCTGCTGACATATGGGGGGTGTTCTGTGCACTCTAAGATGTGGAGCAGCATCTCTGGGGTCTATGCACTAAAGGCCAGTAGCAACTCACCCCTGCCACCCCCCCTCCCCAGAAACACTTAAAAATGTCTCCAGACATTGCCAAAAGTCTCCTGGGGGCAAAACCACCAGGTTGAGAACCACTGCTTCAGAATAAGCCCCAAGCTTGTCATCTGCTTTTTCCTTAAAATTCATCCCTCAGCCTGATCAACATGGTGAAACCCTGTCGCTACTAAAAATACAAAAGTTAGCTGGGCTTGGTGGTGTGTGCCTGTAGTCCCACCTGCTCAGGAGACTGAGGCAGAAGAACCGCTTGAACCCTGGAGGTGGAGTTGCAGACAGCCGAGATTGTGCCACTGCACTCCATCCTGGGTGAGAGTGAGACTCCGCCTCACCTAAGTGAACCACATTAAGAATTTGCTAGTTCAGTTAGTCTCCCAGCACTAAAAACAAAAAGTGCTGCGTTTCCCCAATTTGAACATAGACTCCTAGGCAAAATTTGACTAAGGTAATGGAGGTGTGCAAAATTCTGGAAAGGAAATCCAGAATGGATACCCACAAAGCTTCCTGAGCTCAAAATATACCACTTTCTTCCATTTATAGATTTTGACTTTCTGGAACATTTACTTTGTTCTTACAACAATCTCATGAGGTAGAAAGGCTACTAAAAAGATGGGTATCACCACATTCATCAACAGAAATGCTACCAAGAGCAAGAGTGCTTTTTAAAATTTCCTTATACCTTCAAACTCAATTGGGTTTATTTTGAAAAGGATCTAGTCTTATTTAAAACACACACACACCATACACAAGGAGATAAATAGGCAGTATATATTTAATGCTGCTAAGTCCTCTTGAGGTCAAGCTGACTCTAAAAAGCAGCTGTTCTACAGGGCTAGGCTGGAGTTAGGAGTTCTGGGTTCCAAGTTTGATTTATTATCAGTCCCTGGGTGGACCACAGCGCAGCTGTAAAATGGGTCAACATACCCACCCAACTCTCTTAGTGTTCCTCTAAGCATAAACATGGAATCTTTGCTAAAGGCCTCCACATAAGCAGGGTGAAATTAACTAAGCCCTAGAAGGCATATCTGAATGAAAAAGAAAACTTTTAAAGTGATTAAACCACCAGAAGTATCACACACTTTTATAACAATCCTATCCTATAGTCTCTGAAAAGGGTGAAAAAGAGATGAAATACCAAGCAAGCTAGGGAAAAACAAATAGAGCATTTAAAAGCTTTATCTAATTACCCCCACTGAGACGTTTTCTCTTCAGTCTGGCTGTCTGACAATGCCTGTGGGGGTTTTCATTCTCTTTCTCCACCCACCCTCATGATGTCTGCAAGCCCTCAGGTGAATCCCTGCAGGAGCAGTCAGTACCCAGTCCCGGGACTTTACAGAGGTTTTCGAATTCTCTTAGCATTACTTGCTTGAATCACACTGAACAAACAGTCTCCACCCTCTCCCACTGCTTTTGTCTGAAGCACCTATTCACAGGCAGCCACCTTTACTGGTGGGCAGACTGGCTAACTTCAATACCCTTGAAGTCCCACCAAAAGCAAGATGCACCAGTCACTCCCAGTCTCCTCCTCCTCATCCGCTTCACCCCAACGCGCCACTGCCAACGGCAGAGTGCAATCCCCAGCTACACTCGGCTGCAGTTCAGACCACGTTGAACACCAGGGAACATGACAAGAGAAACTGAGGGGAACACAGTCGGTGACACTGCCGACAGGACTGGGAACATAAAAGTAAAAACCCCTCTCCACCTTCCTCATTCTTTTACCTCCGTGGTAATGAAAACATCAGCAGTCTTCTTTTCTGTATTCTGCCTTCTATGGGACGGGGGAAATTAAAACTAAGTGATGCATTTCAGAGAGCACACCGTATGCTTCCCTCTGGCTTTCATAGAGTGTACCTTTTCCCTCTGACATAAGGCGAGGTCCCTGCAACCCTCACCCTGTGTAGAAATCACTGTCTGACCCTTGCTCTTTGAAAAGTGCCATGGCTACTTCTACCCAAAAATCACTCCCTAAATCAGGAAAGAAGAGAGAAAAGAAACAGAAAGAAAATTCATTTATCAACTTCTTAATCATATTTGGATATAAAAAAATATGACTCAACACTGCCTGTTCAATAGGTCAGATGTACACAAATTAACCTTGAAGCAGGGAAACTTTTGGCTTACAACAGGCTTACCATTCAGCCAAGAGATGATAATTACCAATCATGGCTTCAATTAGATTTCAACCATTTTATCTCGCTGAAAAACTTCGAGATACTTGAACATACTTATGGCAGAAATGTAATATACATCATACCTATTTTTGTTTTCTAACATTTGGCCAGTCCTTCCAAAGATACTCTGAACCTAATATAATTATTTTTAAAAAGATATCCATGAACTGGGTGGAATAAGCTGCATCAGGGAGGTGGAATGAAATGGAGGAGGAGCCCTATCAAAACCTAATCTAAGGGAATGGTAATCTCAGTAAAGGGGGAAAGAAAGCTATTGTCCCCTTATCAGGACAGACTACATTGCATACTTTGAATTGATACTAAATTGCATTTCTATCTTTGAATACAAATCTGTTTGATGTGGAATAAAAGAAAGACATAACTTTATGGATTATGTAGAATTTCCAAAACAAACCAAGGAATCAGTTATTATTACTAGAAATAAGAGGGTACTATACACACAAATCCTCAGGAAGGTTCAACCTGAACACATTGGTAATAGTCAAGAAGTCCACCAGACAAGCTGCCATCCAACACCACAAGGCTGGTCATAGAGTACTGAACTTCAATTAAAGACACTTACAAAAGAAAGAGATTATTTAAATATAACAAAACCAAAACAAACTTAACATCCTACCTTCCCGGGCACAGAAGATTCAGAAATTAATTAAACCCAGTAAATAATGTAAAACAGGGAAGGATTCCCTTTCAAAAATGCTTCGGTTAATTTTAGCATCCTTCTGTTTAGCTGCTTAGCAACCCTTATCCTATGACCTTCTAAGCACCACCTACTTTTCAGAAGGATAATGAATAGAAACATCAAAAGAATTCACTTCTGTTTCCAAAGAATATATTTAACCAATTTTTATAGGAGTTAAATTTGTATTAATTATGCCGTGCAAAATCCTAAAAGGGTAGCATTTTAAAACTTCATTAACTGGGACATTTCCTTAGCTGAAGGTGATAAACGATGTTAGCAAGTGAGTATAAGATAGCAAGCAAAGACTTCCAAACTGACCTCAGAAGTGGAATAACACAACAGCTCAAAATTGAAGAGCAAAAACGACCTAAGGCAGCTACACTGTACAGTGCCTGGCACACAGCAGGTAACCAATAAACTGCTGTTGATCAGATGCTGGACTAATAAATGTAGGTTTCTTTTCTTCCTTCAACGTGTTGTACCTGTGTTGGATACAAATAAGGCCTTGGGAGTCTGCCTGAAGAAATTTAAAAGACCCTTCAATCAAAAGGTCGCTTGCTGGAATATGTAACTAGTTAGGAATGGATGCACCACCTGTACCAGCTCAATAAGACGCATGTTCCCCACCACATAACAAACACTTGTCTGCCATAAGAGCTTAGCGTCTCATTTTCTGATGAGAAATAAAGCAGTATCTACAAAAACCCAGAGAATGATATTTCACATAACAGTAAGCATCAGCAGCATTTCTTAAGAGTATTACACATCCAGCAAATCCTCTTTTAAAACAAGACATTCTAAAATGCAACCAGTTTAGCAGTATTTTTAAGACAAAGACAATGCAAATTCATTAACCTAAAATGGAGCACAAGCTAAGCAAATAACTAAATCAAAGAGTTCTTCTCTCCCTTTCTTTTGTAAAACTGGGGGAAAGGTATTTTTTTTTAACACATTTAAAACTTGATTAAAGTCATTCAAATGTTTAATACATCAGTGTAACCAAAGCTCAAAGCACATCAAAGCAGGACCCATCAGCGGGTACCCAGAAAGCTCCCTCCAAAGGGCAGAGGTAAACACATACATACACACACGCGCGCACACACCACCCCTAAAATTAGTGATCCGTCTTTGTATAAATTACTTGTAGAGTAGCTCGAACCCATTCCTTCAAAAGTTCTGTGGACTCTTGAAGATAGTACAGAACTCAACGTTTGTTTTTCAAAGAGGTTTTAGCCAACACTTTGGCCTCTAACTCAGACTTCCGGGTTGAAATATGTCTTAGAAACTATACCTGCCTACTTGAAAAAGTACCAAATCTAGAGGATGATTTTCATGGGTGTGAAAAAACAAAACTAAACCACATTCTTTTCTTGGCAGTTCTCTTTTCCCCACTCCACTTCAATTAAACTTATTTCAGAATCAACTCGCACATATGCAGGGTCCACTACATATATAAAGGGGAAAAAAGTCTCAAAAATAATGGGGATGCACTAGAAACTCTGCCATTGCAGAGACAGAAATTCCTCGCTATTTCCAGCAACACCATTCAACAGGCAAACTTTATTCCCACTGGCTTTTAAAGAGCTAAGCTTAAATCTAAACTCTTAAAAGAGGGTTCAATTTTCTACTAATGAAAACCCCCGGACAGGTTTTTCAACATACCAAAACGTTATACTTTTTTATTCACCCTTCTGTCTGTCTCCACATCCACCACCATCACAAGCAGCAGCAGCAGGAGCATCCTCAAAAGACGTTTTAAACCCCTCCAAAGTGCCCCGAATGTGTGCTGCTGCTGGCTCTGAAGCCGTGTAGAATTTCGTAATGGAATGTGAACTGCTTGTCCGGATCTGGGCTCACGTTCTATCTCCTAACCAGTAAGGAGCGAGAGAGGGCAAATCTGCTGAGCAAGGAGAAATACTTTCCTCCTCTTTTATAACCCATCACGGATGCACGGCGGCCGAGGGGCGCGAGCTGCACGCGGCGCCTGTCAAGCGGCCCGGGCCCGCACCCCGTGGGGTCCCCGCGTCCCCCAGCTCCCCGCCCCGCCCGGAGAGGAAGGCGGCCTAGCCAACCCGTGGGCTCAGCCGACGCGCCCCGCACTCACGCGCGGCCGCGGAGCAGGTCACATCCTCGACGCGCCCTTGGCCCGGTCCAGAAAACACGCCGCTTCCCAGGGAGGGGGTCGGCGACGGGAAGGACCTCCCCTGCTCCTTAGCAACCATTAAGGTCGCAGTTTCCTAAGAGACCGCGAGCGGGGCGGGGGCGCGGGGGGCCCGGCCCGAGGCTTGTGCGGGAAGTAGGGGGGGGCAGCAACGGGCCCCCTGCCCCCACCCAGCTAGACGCTGGGGGCCGGGATGGGAGGAGGAAGGGAAGCCCCAGAACTCGCAAAAAACTGGTCCAGCGGGCGGCGGACAAAAGTTTCCGAGCGCGCTCCACAGCTGGGCGGTGGAGCGGGCCCCGGCAGCCGGCCCCGCCTCGGATGCTCCCGGCCTCCTTCCTGTGCTCGTGACGGCGCCGAGCCCCCCACCCCCTCCCCCGCCCGCGAGGCAGGCTAGCTCCACACCGAGGGCTCCCACGAAAAAACGCACCCCGCCAACGGAAGGGCGAGGGAACAATACGTGCCCGCACGGCTCGGGCCCGGTCCCCTCCTCCCCTGGTCCCCCGGGGCAGTGGTCGGCGTGACCACGACCTCCAGCCGGGAACCGGCGAGGGCGCGGGGCTGCCCGCGGCCCCCTCCCGGCCGGCGCCGTCCGCCCGGGAGGATCAAAGTCCGCAGAGCAGGGCGCGGCGGATGCTCCCACCAAGCAGCCCCGAGCAGGCACCCCCGCTCGAGCACCCCGAGCAGACACCCCCAAGCCGGCACCCTCGGATACCTTACGGCGGCGGCGGGAGGGCGGGCGCCGTCATCTCCGCGCTTCCCGGCCCGAAAGGGACTCGAAAGTATGTAGGAGAAAAGTTTCCCCTCCCACATGGGGGGGAGGATGTCGAGGGAGAGAGGGCGGAAGATGGAGAGCAGCGCTGGGAAGATGTTTCTGGCCGGCGGTGCGCGCACCATCCGAGTCCCGGCGGTGCTGGTTAAAAATAAACTCGGCGGCGCGGGTCGGGCCGGATTCCTGCGCTCGGACGGCTAATATGGATGCGCATCAGGTCCTGCTGGCGGGGCGCTGCGGCGGCTCGCGCTGGGAGCTGGTTGGCAGAGCCAGCGGCTCGGGAAAGGGAAAAGAGCGGAGGAAGGGGAGGAGGAGGAGGAGGAGGAGGAGGAGGAGGAGGAGGAGGAGGAACGGCCCGGCGCGCAGCCCGAGGGGAGAGGGCTGCCCGGCTCATCCCTGGCCGCCCCGCCAGCCCGAGCGCACGCTGCGCGGCGTGGGGCGTGCGGGTCCCCGCCTGCGGGACGCGCCGAGTTTCTAAAGTACAACGCGCTCTGCAGACTTCACCCTCCCCATCCCCAAAGTTCTTTAAAAGGTCGCTCCGGCTGTGCCCCAGATGTCTCGCTGCCGCCGGAGTACCGCGAGTCGGAACCCGGGGCACGTACTTACGGCCGGGCAGGACGCTTGGCTCCCAGGCATGATGCGTTGGGGACCGGTGGGCTTCAGGGAGAGACCGAGGAGAGATGCAAACTTGTTCCGGAAAAGGAATCAAAATGGCGTTTCTGGATGTGCAAAGTTCATCAACTCCGCAGTCACTTCCCCTCCTCCTCTTCTCCCACAGGGAGGGAGGTGGGCGAGGAGCTGGCGACCCCAGCGCCCCAGCCGTCGTCCCGGCCCCCGTCTCGGCCCCCCGCCCAGCTTCCTTGCCCGCACGCTCGGAGTCTCGCTCTCCCCCTCTCACCCTGATAAGTAGACACATCACGTGTTGCTCCTGCGAGTCTCCTGGGGACGTGTTACTGAGCGGCCGCGGCGGCGGCGGCGGCGCTCGGACTGGGGGAGTGAGGGGGAGGACCGCGGTACCCGCCTGTCCCCACCGCCGCCCCCGCCCCGACTTTAGCAGGATGACCGCAGTTGCCATCCCGGGAAGGATGGAGGTGGAGTCCCCTCCCCACCCCCCACCGCAGCCCCAGGTTTGCCCTACGCCCTCCCAAGGCGCCCCGGGCCATGGGAGGGCCGGGCTGCCCGAGGGTAAGGGTCCGGGAGGCCGCGACTGAGCGCGATCCCAATCGTCCCTTTGCTCGCAGGCCACCTTCTTCGGCCACCGCGCCCCCTCCCCTGCAGCCCCTCGCCGCGGGCGACTCCCCGCCCCCGGCTTTCCATCACTTCACTCCGCAGTTTGTTTCACTATTTTAACGGAGGCGGGGGAGACACGGTGATGCCCCGGAATTGCGAGAGGGGCGCCTCGGAGGCGCTGGGGTTGGGGGGATGGGGGGCGTGGGGCTCGGGGTCCCTGGCCTGGCGCCGCCCCTCTGGGTCTGCGAGGCATCTGGGAAGTGGAGCCCCGCCCGAGCCGTTTCCTTTCCACGCGGTCCTCGCTCTGCATCCAGGTGGGGCGAGTGGATGATGGGGCAGGAGATTAAGGAGCAGGCGCTTCACCCCGCCCCTGGCTTCGAGCTGTTCTCTCCCGGGGCCATCCTTCTTACTCGGGCTGCCGCCCTGAGCGTGCTCGCCGTCTAACAAACTCAACTCCGACTCGACTTTGGTCCCCTTCCCTTACCCACACCCCACAAAGGATGCTTCAGCGGGGAACTGCGTGGCCGCCAGGGGCTGAGGACGGCTCCTGCCGCTACTGTGTCCCCACCCCGCGATGGAATGGCTGATGCTGTGTCATCCACGTCGCCCTCCAAGGCTTCAGAGAAGCCACACGCAGTATCTCTTTCTCTCAGAGGGCTCCTGTTTCAACTCTGAAAAGCAGGGGCCCTTCTCGGAGCCGCTCTCCATCTCTCTAGCTCCTGCCACTACGCTTCACACTGGCTGCCTTGCCCCAAGTTATCACGGAGCCCAGAGAAACCAGGCCTGGGCTGTGCTTCCTCCATAAAGCAGCTGACATGTTTCCAACTGTTAATACTTCTGCTACCGAGGTTCTGAAAGGGGTCTGTTCTCGGCCTTTGGAAACATCTTCAGACAGATAAGGATGATTGTGGTTGTTGAAAATAAACACCCCCCGCCCCCCTAGTTCTAAAGAAGAATGTCCAAAGAATACTACAGTAGAATTAAGCGTTTGGGTCTGGTTAGGCAAGATGATGTTATGCAGGCAGAAAGCTGGCTACTTTCTATTTACTATGACCTTTGACCCTGGCTCCACCACACCAGCTCCTCTGAGAAGGCTTGAACACCATGGAGAGTTGTAAGCCCCACTGTGGGCCTTTAATTTGAGTCCTTCCATTGACCTCTAGCTTTCAGGGCTGCAGACAGAAGTGTCTGACTCGGGATGGGTCCTGGCCAGAACAGAACTCTTTGGAACCAAGGAAAAGCAGCTGGACCATTAGGTCTGATATGAGATAAGTAGGCTAAACCACTGCCCAAAAAGGAGCTGATTCAGCTGGCTGTTTCTCTGACTTTCATCCAAATTAAGTTTTCGGAACCTGTTATGTTTCCCAAGGTCTACTGTTTACTGAAGAAAACTCCATCCAGAGAAATTTCAGCAGTTGCATTTTTCTGAGCCTCCCCGAACTCCGCCGCCCCAAAATGTATTATCAAATGGTTTTTTGAAGACAGGCCCGTCGTGGAGGACACGGGCATGTCTCTAGACAGGAGTGATAGTTCACATAGCCATCACAGAATAGGTGTCTCGTGTTTCTAAGTTGTAATGTGTTCCAGTGAGGGCGAAGGAAGGGCCCTGTGGGGAATGCTACTTTACTCACTTTGCCTCTGATTCAGGAGCTAGCCTTTCCTGGTCTCCCCATTCAGGGATAAGTTTTGAATAGGAAAAATATCAAAATTGAAATTTTATGCATAATTTAGCAAATCTCCAATGCTATATATGAATGTTCATGACAAATTGCCACCTGTATAATGCCATCTAGAAAATACTGGCAACAAAAAAGACTGAAAACAGTTTTACTACAACTTTTTTTAATTTTTTTTTTTTTTTTTTTGAGACAGACATCACTCTGTTGCCCGGGCTGGAGTGCAGTGGTAGGATCACGACTCCCTGCAGCTTTGAATTCCTGGTCTCAAGTGATCCTCCACCCTTAGCCTCCCAAGTAGCTGGGACTACAGTGCATGTCACCACACCTAGTTAATTTTAAAAGTTTTAGTAGAGAGGAGGTCTTGCTATGTTGCCCAGGCTGGTCTCAGGCTCTAGGGCTCAAGTGATTATCCCACCTGAGCCTCCCAAATTGCTGGGATTATAAGTGTAAGCCATTGTGCCCAGCCTATTCCAAGTTATACTTTAAAAATTGGAGTATCATGCTGGGCCCTGTGTTTCTCATTTCTAGCTAATTAATAAACATGGCCATCAAACCACCTGTTCAAGAGTCATGCTCTCTAAACCATTATGAGATGCCACTTCACACCCACTAGGATGTTTATAATAAAAAAACAGACAATAAGGGTTGAAGAAAGTATGGAGAAACTGAAACCTTCATACATTGCTGGTGAGAATGTACAATGATGCAGCCACTTTGAAAAATAGCTTGGTAGTTCCTCGAAATGTTAAACATAGAGTTGCTATATGACCCAGCAATTCTGCTCTTAGGTACATAAACAAGAAATGAAAACATATGTCCACACAAAAACTTGTACTCAAATATTCATAGCAGCACTATTCATAATAGTCAAAAAGTGGAAACAACTCAAATATTCATCAGTTGGTGGATGGATAAACAAAATGTGATATAGCCATACATAGACTGTTATTCCACCATCAAAAGCAATGAAGTACTGATGTATAATACAACATGGATGAATCTTGAAAACATTATTCTAAATGAAAGAAGTCAGATCCAAAAGGACAAATAATGGATGATTCCGTTTATATGAAATGTTCAGAATAGGCAAATTGATAGAGATAGAAAGTAGATTAATGGTTGCCTAGAACTGAGGGCTAGGGAGAAGTGGGGATTGACTGCTAACATGTGGGGTTTCTTTTTGGGATGCTAAAAATGTAGTAGGCCAGACTACCCCTCTCCCCACTCCTCCTTCCTCCCTCCTCTTTCCACCTCTCCTCTTCCCCTTTCCCCTCTCCCACTCTCACTCCCTCTCACTCTGCCATATAAGAAGTATCTTGCTTCCCCTTCACAAAACAACAACAGCGTAGACCAGGCAAGGTGGCTCCTGCCTGTAATCCCAGCACTTTGGGAGGTCAAGGCAGAGGATCGCTTAAGGCCAGGGATTTGAGACCAGCCTGGCCAACATGGCGAAACCCCATCTCTACTAAAAATAGAAAAAATTAGCCTGGCGTGGTGGCAGGTGCCTGTAATCCCAGCTACTTGGGAGCCTGAGGCAGGAGAATCGCTTGAACCCAGGAGGCGGAGGTTGTAGTGAGCTGAGATGGCGCCATTGCACTCCAGCGAGACTCCAAAACACAAAAAACAACAAACAAACAAACAAACAAAAACCATCCTGGCCAACATGGTGAAACCTCGTCTCTACTAAAATACAAAAAAAAAATTAGCCGGGCGTAGTGGTGCGTGCCTGTAGTCCCAGCTACTCGGGAGGGTGAGGCAGGGGAATCCCTTGAACCCAGGAGGCGGAGGCGGAGACAGCAGTGAACCAGGATGGCGCCACTGCACTCCATCCTGGCGACAGAGCAAGACACTGTCTCAAGGGAAAAAAAAAAAATTTAAAACTTAGCCAGACGTGGTGGCACATGCTTATAGTCCCAGCTACTTGGGAGTCTGAGGCAGGAGAATCACTTAAGTCTGGTAGGTCAAGGGTACAGAGAGCTATGCTTGTGCCACTGCATTCCAGACTGGGTGACAGAGTGAGACCCTGTCTCAGAAAACTTAAAATTAATTAAAATTAAAATGTTTTAAAATTGATTGTGGTTAGGGTGCACAACTCTAAATATACTAAAAATCCATTGAATTGTACATTTTAAATGGGTGAATTCTATGGTATGTGAGTTATATCCCAATAAAGCTGAGCTGTATAGACATATATGGAATTGTGCTAGGTTCTGTAGTGGAGAACTGATACAAAAATGAGTAATTTATAATCTGTGCCTTAAAAGAGCTTGCAATCTAATCTCTGCATCCTCATGACATAATCCATGAAATGCAAAACAACATATAATATCAAATACATACAAAATTCAGTTCAGAGCAAAGATCACTTTTTTTGAGACATAGTCTAACATATAATAATAAAAAAATTAAATACATACAAAATCTAGGAGTTCAGAGCAAAGAGATCACTTCTTTCTTTTTTTTTTTTTTTTTGAGACAGAGTCTCGCTCTGTTGCCCAGGCTAGAGTACAATGGCGAGATCTCGGCTCACTGCAACCTCTGCCTTCTGGGTTCAAGCTATTCTACCACCTCAGCCTCCTGCGTAGCTTGGATTACAGGCGCCCATCATCATGCCCAGCTAAGTTTTATATTTTTGTAGAGACGGGGTTTCACCACGTTGGCCAGGGTGACCTTTTTTTTTGTTTGTTTCGCTCTTTTTACCCAGGCTGCAGTGCAATGGTGTGATCTCGGCTCACCGCAATCTCTGCCTTTCGGGTTCAATCAATTCTCCTGTCTCAGCCTTGTGAGTAGCTGGGATTACAGGCATGTGCCACCACGCCCAGCTAATTTTGTATTTTTAGTAGAGACGGGGTTTCTCCATGTTGGTCAGGCTGGGTCTTGAACTCCTGCCCACCTCAGCTTCCCAAAGTGCTGGGATTACAGTTGTGAGCCACTGCGCCCAGCCAAGATCAATTCTAAGAAGAGTGATCAGGGAAAGCTTCATGGAAGAGAAAGTAATGGATTTGGGCCATGGAGAATGACTAGAAATTCAGTAGATGAAGAAGATGAAGATTGGGAATTAAAAACAGCAGCAGATGCAAGAGCACAGTTGTAACAAATTATGGGTCCCACTCAGAGACCAGTAAGGGTTATAGCTTGGCTGAATATAACATTTACAGGAATGTACTATAGGTGATGAGACTAAAAGGTAAATAAGCTGAGCCTGTCCCACGAATAATTCTGAATATTGGCCATGGGAAAGCTTGGGTACCAAGGGCCTGAACTAGGGTGAAGGTAGAGGAGGTCAAGAAGCACTTCAGAGGAAGAACTCACAGAGAAGCAACCGGTAGACCTGTAATGGAGGGGGAACAAGGGATGGGGGGTGAGGTGCAGAAGTCAGGGCCAAGATGATGTCTGGGTCTTAGCTAGGTAGCTGACAGAAGAACAAAAATGAGCAAGTCAGGGAGAAGGGGAGCCCATTTGAGGTGGAAGGTGACAGAGTAGGTGATATTGAGCCTGGAGGTAGAAATAAATGGAAAACAGAGCTAAGCTGTGGAAGAGGATCATGAAGAAAAAAGGTGTGGATGCTGGAGAAGGCCACTTGGATGAGGTCTCACAGCTGTGTAGGTGTCCCCAGGCAGAGAGGAGGGGGCAGGGCACTCCAGCCAGAGTGGGCAGGGAGCTGCAAGCACAAGGGCACAGAGGCGTAAAACAAGGTCAGTTTCCTGAACTGCAAATACCACCCTCTGGAGCTGGAGCAGCGGAGGGAGGAGGGGAGGCAGCCAGAGATGGGGCTGCAGGAGTAGCCAGTGGGCCAGATCGCCAAGAGCGCTATGCACAGCGGACTTGGACGTTATCCAGCGGTGAGGCCGTGAAAGGGCTCATGGAGGAGGGCACCGTGGAGGATGGTCTGGAGGATGGCAGGACGAGGCAGGAGGGGGAGTTAGGAATTAATAGTAATAGAAGAATTTAGTTAAGCAAGAATAAGGACCTAGGGAGGCACTGGCTGTAGGGTTGGAGAGGAATAGATTCATCTGGGACATAATTAGGCCATAGAATCAACAGAACTTGACCAACTGAGTTATGAGAGAAAAGGAAACAATCCATCTGGGGCACTGACAAAGGTGTGTGATAACAAAAGAGGTGAAGCTGCCGCAGCAGTGAGCGTGACCCATGGCAGTGCAGGAAGGACCAAAGACAGGAGATGTCAAGGGGACAGGTCTGCAAGGCTTGGTGCCTGTTGGTTGTGGAGTGAGAAGTCGTGGGGTTAAGAAGGCCGATTCTCTGGGCTTGGCCTTGGATAACTGGATGGAGGGTGGGTCCATTCTCCAGTGGCATGAGTCATGGAGGAGGGTGCGAGTTGTGGAATTGGAGAGGAGGGAAACTCAGGAGGGAGGCCTAAAGACACATCTAGGTAAAGAGACTATGGACAATGAAAGGCTAGGGCAGGACCCAAGGAAATGCCTGCAATTCAGTGGCAAAAGAAGAGGGAGTGATAAGAGCTCCTTCTCTTTTGCCTCTAACGAAGCAGAACAGCTAAGGGAAAAGGTGGCCCACAGCATTAAACCACAGAAATCACACAGAATGTGGGATAATAGACATTGGAGACTTGGAGGGGTGAGAGGGTGGCAGCGGGTAAGAGATGAGAAGGTACTTAATGGTACAATGTACATCATGCGGGTGATGGTTACACTAAAAGGCCACACTTCACCACTGTGCAATATATCCATGTACCAAAACTGCACCTCTACCCCTTAAACGTATGCAAAAAGCAAACAAACAAAGAGAAACCAAGGCAAGTGGCAGAAACAAAGGCTGAGAGCTGAGAAAGTGAGTTCATGTGAGTATGGTAGGCAGGGGCCAGAAAGCAAGGGGTTAAACAGTGAGTAGAAGAAGAGGAAGTGAAGGCCCTGTGCTCTGGCATAAACTTAGGTGAGAAAGGAAGAGAAAGAAAGAAAAATAACAATAGCAGCGACCATTAGCAGTTAGCATTTATTGAAGGACTGACTCTGCCCAGGCCCTGCTCCAGGGCCATCTCTTATAGTCTGACTCTGTGCCCTCCACCCTCACTCAGGTGGGTGCCATTACCATCCCCATTTTGCAGCTGATGAAACTGAAGCAGAGAGGTTCCTCAACTGCCCAACATCTCCCAGCTGGGAAGGGGGAGCACTGAGATGCACACCAGGTAGCCTGACCCTGAAGCCTACACTTTTTTATTGTTGCTGTCATGGTTGCTGTTGTTAGCCTATTAAGAATCAAATAGTTGCCGGGCGCGGTGGCTCAAGCCTGTAATCCCAGCACTTTGGGAGGCCGAGGCGGGTGGATCACGAGGTCAGGAGATCGAGACCATCCTGGCTAACATGGTGAAACCCCGTCTCTACTAAAAATACAAAAAAACTAGCCGGGCGTGGTGGCGGGCGCCTGTAGTCCCAGCTACTCGGAGGCTGAGGCGGGAGAATGGCGTGAACCCGGGAGGTGGAGCTTGCAGTGAGCCGAGATCGCGCCACTGCACTCCAGCCTGGGTGACAAAGCGAGACTCCGTCTCAAAAAAAAAAAAAAAAAAAAAAAGAATCAAATAGTTTACTAATTTAAAAAATACCTACCACAAAAATTAGCTGGGCATGGTGGCATGTGTCTGTAATCCCAGCGACTCAGGAGGCTGAGGCAGGAGAATTGCTTGAACCTGGGAGGCGGAGGTTGCAGTGGGCCAAGATTGCGCCATTGCACTCCAACCTGGGCGACAGAGCAGGACTCCATCTCAAAAAAACAAAACAAAACAAAACAAAAAAAAACCCTACATAATTGTCTTGACTAATCTAAATGAAACCCTCCTGACTGCAGTTTTGCAGAAGGGCCATTGTTGTCTGTGCAGTTGTTTTATAAGGGTTTAATTAGAAGGATAAGTGAGTGCACATTTTTAAGTATTGCTAATTTGGTTTATAATCACCCCTCCCTCACATGAACATAAGGTACAAATCTCTTTCTGTTCTCCAAGTATTACATTCCATATGTGCAGAATAAATTCTGAAGCTGTCGCTGGGTATTTTGTAGATTCCAACATGCCCAGCATAGCAAGGCTAAAGATAAACTAGCACAATAGGGTCCACATTTTCAGTGTCTACACCAATGGGTCTCAACCAGGTGATTCTGACCCCTAGGGTATGTTTGGCAATGTCTGGAGACATTTTTTGGCTGTCACAAGCTGTGGGAAATGTGCAAATGGCATTTAGTGAGTAGAAGCCAGAGATGCTGCTTAACATACTACACTGTACAGGGAAAGCCCTCCACAGCAAATAATTATCTGGTCGCAAAGGTTAATAGTGTCGGGGTTGAGAAGCCCTGCTCCACAGTGCCTTGGAAATTATCTCTAGGAGCTGGGTGTGGTGGTGCACACCTATAATCCCAGCTGCTTAGGAAGCTGAGGCAGAAGGATCCCTGAGCCCAGGAGTTTAAGACCAGCCTGGGCAACAACATAGCAAGACCCCATCTCTTAAAAAAAATTAATTAAAAAAATTATCTCTATGAGTATCAGAATGTGGAGAAGGGGTTTTAGAAGGGTTAAACCACCCAGACGATTTATATCAACAGGAAAGGAATGCAGACCCAGAGAGGGAGCATATAGAGATGTATGAAACAATGTTGGAAGGGAGGTGAGAGAGTCTATGGCACAGGAGGAAAGGCAGAGATCAACCTAGGAAGGAAAAGAGAGATGCTTCATCTTCCAAGATGAGAGAGAAGGGGAAAAGAATAGTAGGAACACACTGAGAAATATTAGTGGGAAAAGGCAAGTTGTGGGAGCTGGTATCTGCTGGCCTTGACTGTGTAAGGCAGCATAGAGGAGAGTAGGGGTGGGGCCCAGGGCTGAGGGTAAGGAGAGAAGAAGGCAGGAACGGGCGGTGGAAGACCAGCTGTTTCAGCTTCCTTTCAATGCTATGGGCACCCCAGAGGGGAGGAAACTTACAGTGGGAATGATGACTGGCAGCTGGAATTCAGATAGCAAGGCAGACAACAAAAGTGTCCAGAAGAGCCACAGAAGATGTCCAGAGGTTTCTGGATGTGATTGGGTGCCAAAGTGGGCATGCCCAGGTCCAAATGGAGCCAGGAGGATAAGGCGGGGAGGGGCTGAGACCTCGAGAACTGGGAGTGGTCGAGGGGCCTGAAGATGTGGAAGGAGGCAGATTTAGTGTCTGGAGAGGTGGCAGGGGGGTGAAGCAGGTGCAGGGAAAGCAGGAGGGGTGAGTGTGGGAGACACAGGGTCAGAGCCCTTGAGGGGCAGACCCCAATGACTCTAAGATGGAGCAGAAATCCCAATCACTGGGCTGAGGAGGTAGAGCAGATATGAAGCCAGAATAGACTTGGTCCTTGACAGAGATGGTCCTGTCTCTGAAAATGAGGAAGGGGAGGGAGTGAGAGGAAAAGTATGGAGCAGCCACTTAGGCTTTTGTGGAGGAGGCGTGTCTTAGAGATCAGAAGAGGGGAAGAGGCAGGTAGTCAACAGATGACCCCAGCTTTACCGTAGGTGTGATGGGCTGAAGTGTCCCCCAAAACCCGTATGTTGAACTTCTAAACCCCAGGACCTCAGAAAGTGACTGTATTTAGCGAGAGGGCCTTGATTGATTGATTGATCAAGACAGAGTCTTGCTCCGTCACCCAGGCCAGAGTGCAGTGGTATGACCTCGGCTCACTGCAACCTTCACCTCCCGGGTTCAAGCGATTCTCCTGCCTCAGCCTCCTGAGTAGCTGGGATTACAGGTGCCCACCACCATGCCCAGCTAGGGTTTCGCCATGTTGGACAGGCTGGTCTCAAACACCTAACTTCAGGTGATCCACCTGCCTCAGCCTTCCAAAGTGCTGGGATTACAGGTGTGAGCCACTGCACCTGGCCAAGAAAGGGCTTGTAAAGAGGGGATTAAGGTAAAATGAAGTATTTAGGGTGGGCCCTGATCCAATGTGACTGGTCTCCTTATCAGAAGAGGAGATGAGGACACAGATACAAAAATAAGTGATGGCCAGGAACAGTGGCTTATGCCTGTAATCACAACACTTTGGGAGGCCGAGGGGAGCGGATCACGAGGTCAGGAGATCAAGACCATCCTGGCTAACATGGTGAAACCCTGTCTCTACTAAAAATACAAAAAATTAGCCGGGTGTGGCAGTGTGTGTCTGTAATCCCAGCTAATCGGGAGGCTGAGGCAGAAGAATCGCTTGAACCTGGGAGGCGGAGGTTGCAGCGAGCCGAGATCATGCCACTGCACTCCAGCCCAGGTGACAGTGCGAGACTCCATCTCAAAAAATAAATAAATAAATAAAACAAGGGAACACCACATGAGGGCACAGAAGACAACCATCTGCAAGCCAAAAAGAGAGGCCTCAGGAGATGGACAACCCTGTCCACACCTTGATTTCGGACTTCCAGCCCTCAGAACTGTGAAGAAATAAAATCTCAGCTGTTTGGCCAGGCAAGATGTATATATAGTATACATAGTATTGTGTATATACTTTTTTTATAGTATATATAGTATACAAAGTATTGTAAGGCTGGGCATGGCGGCTCATGCCTGTAATACTAGTACTTTGGGAGGCCGATGCGGGTGGATCATGAGGTCAAGAGATCGAGACCATCCTGGCCAACATGGTGAAACCTCGTCTCTACTAAAAACACAAAAATTAGCTGGGTGTGATGACACGCGCCTATAGTCCCAGCTACTCGGGAGGCTGAGGCAGGAGAATCACTTGAGCCAGAAGGCGGAAGTTGCAGCGAGCAGAGATCGCACCACTGCACTCCAGCCTGGCGACAGAGCGAGACTCCATCCCAAAAACAAAAAACAAAAAACAAAAACCAAAGTATTGTATATATACTTTTTCAGTGCATGTATATAATATGTATATATACTATGTACATAATTGTATATATACTATGTACATATGCATATAAATACATACAGCTTGTATATACATATAGATGTATTACAGTGTATGTATAATACATATATATAAAATATGTATACATGTGAAAGATACATGTATGTAACATGCACATACATATACATATGTATACATGTGTAATGTATACATATGTATACATGTAATATATGTACATATATATGCAAAATGTACTTGTGCATATGTATTTTTTTCAGAGATGGGGTTCCACTCTGTCACACAAGCTGTAGTGCAGTAGCCTGATCATAGCGAACTACAGTCTCAAACTCCTGGACTCAAGTGATCCTCCTGCCTCAGTCTCCCAAGTAGCTAGGAATACAGGCATGCACCACTACACCTGGCTAATTTTTAAATATTTTATAGAGAGGGGGTCCCGCTATGTTGCCCAGGCTGATCTCAAACTCCTAGCCTCAAGTGATCCTCCCACCTTGGCCTCCCAAAGTGCTTGGATTACAGGTGTGAACCACTGCACCAGCCCTTCATATTATGTATTTTTAAATTAGATGTTTTGTTCTCACTTATAAGCGGAAGCTAAATAACGTGTATACGCAAACCTAAAGTGTGAAATAATAGATACTGGAGACCCAGAAGGGTGAGAGGGGAGTGAGGAATGAGAAATTCCTTAATGGATACAATGTACACTATTTGGGCAATGGTTACACTAAAAGCCCAGAGTTCACCACCATGCAATACATCCATATATCAAAACTGCCCTTGTATGTACCCCCTACATTTATACAAAGAAAAAAAGAGGTAAGAAAAAGAAAATGAGGTGCTTAATAGTCATATTTTGCAATCAAATACATGTACTTTAAGCCAATAAAAGTGTTAAGGTTACATCAAATTGCCTTTTTTTTTTTTTTTTTTTTTGAGACCAAGTTTCACTCTATTGCCCAGGCTGGAGTGCAGTGGCAAGATCTCAGCTCACTGCAACCTCTGCCTCCTGAATTCAAGCAATTCTCATGCCCCAGCCTCCTGTATAGCTGGAACGACAGACATGAACCACCATGCCTGGCTAATTTTTATATTTTTAGTAGAGATGGGGTTTTGCCATGTTGGCCAGGCTGGTCTTGAACTCCTGACCTGAAGTGATCTGCCTGCCTCGGCCTCCCAAAGTGCTGGGATTACAGGTGTGAGCCACCAAGCCCAGCCGCCTTTTTTTTTTTTTTTTTGAGACGGAGTCTCGCTCTGCCACCCAGGCTGGAGTGCAATGGCCGGATCTCAGCTCACTGCAAGCTCCGCCTCCCGGGTTCACGCCATTCTCCTGCCTCAGCCTCCCGAGTAGCTGGGACTACAGGCACCCGCCACCACGCCCGGCTAGTTTTTTGTATTTTTTAGTAGAGACGGGGTTTCACCATGTTAGCCAGGATGGTCTCGATCTCCTGACCTCGTGATCCACCCGTCTCGGCCTCCCAAAGTGCTGGGATTACAGGCTTGAGCCACCGCGCCCGGCATTTTTTTTTTTTTTTTTTTTTTTTTAAATAAAGAGAGTAGCACTACATCAATCAAGGCCTGCCTGTTGGCTGGCCGGCCTGCCTGCCTTCCTTCCTTCCTTCTTTCCTTCCTTCCTTCCTTCCTTCCTTCCTTCCTTCCTTCCTTCCTTCCTTCCTTCCTTCCTTCCCTCCTTCCTTCCTTCCTTCTTTCCTTCTTTCCTTCCTTCCTTCCTCCTTCCTCCTTCCCTCCCTCCCTTCCTTCTTTTTTTTCTTTCTTCCCCCCTTTTTTTTTTTTGAGATGGAATCTCGTTTTGTCACCCAAGTTGGAAAGCAGTGGCTTGATCTCAGCTCACTATAGCCTCTGCCTTCCAGATTCAAGTGATTCTTCTCCTGCCTCAGCCTCCCAAGTAGCTGGGATTACAGGAATGAGCCACCACGCCCAGCTCATTTTTGTATTTTTAGTAGTGACAAGGTTTTACCATGTTGGCCAGGGTAATAAAGGTCATTATTTCTAAACTGCTAATGATGATGATAATTCATTTATGATTATGTTTATATAGTTGGATTTATAAATGTGTGCATTTACATGCACATAAGGTGCTTAAAAAAGTTATTCATAATCCTTCTTATTATTATTAAAGTTATATTACATGACATTAGACCATATAAGATAGTTATAACCAAAAAAAGAGCTACAAATTTTCTAGTCATTAAAACAATGGCTTTCTTCTTTTTTGAGACAGGGTCTCACTCTGTCACCCAGGCTGGGGTACAGTGGCATAACGTCAGCTCACTGCAACCTCTGCCTCCTGGGTTCAAGCAATTCTCCTGCCTCAGCCTCCCGAGTAGTTGGGACCGCAGGAATGTGCCACCATGGCAGGCTAATTTTTTGTATTTTTGGTAGAGACAGGGTTTCACTATGTTGCCCAGGCTGGTCTTAAACTTCTGAGCTCAAGCAGTCCACCCACCTTGGCCTCCCAAAGTGCTGGGATTACAGGCGTGAGCCACTGCACCCGGCCAACAATGGCTTATTTTGCAGAAATATGTAAACCTGAGTGATGTGACTCCATGGTTTGTCAATTTGGTCCCATTATTTCAGAGGAACTTGGGGTAAGTGCTGATTTTCACAGGATTATTTCAATGAAGAACCTGAGGTTTACAGAGAATAACATGCCCGATTTAAACAGCTGCTAAGTGGTGGAGCCAGGATTGGAATCCAAGTCCTCTGAGTCTACAGCCCAGGTTCTTTCTGTGCACTGTATGGAATGACAGAAAAATTTAAATCCTCATCAGACTGTAATCCAAGTCTGTAAATTCTGAAAACAATAGATGGTGTTGAGGGGAGAGGGGATGAATGCTTCCAGATATTAATCCTGTGATGAAGCTAGAATGGATATATTGTGCACATACTATATACGACGGTACAGTGCTGGTGCAGCAACAGATGGAGCAATGGAATCAAACAGAAAACCTAGAAGTATTTGGTGTATGGTAAAATGGCACTTCAAATCAGTGGGGGAAAGAATACAATTAGTCAATATACTTGGAACAATATATTTGGAACAATTCACACAAAATACCCACTTTGCACTAAAGATTAAAACCTACGGCTGGGCATGCTGGCTCATGCCTGTAATCCCAGTACTTCGGGAGGCCAAGGCAGGCGGATCACTAGGTCAGGAGTTCGAGACCAGCCTGGCCAACATAGTGAAACCCCGTCTCTACTAAAATAACAAAAAATTAGCCAGGCGTGGTGGCAGGCACCTGTAATCCCAGCCACTCCGGAGGCTGAGGCAGGAGAATCACTTGAACCTGGGAGGCAGAGGTTGCAGTGAGCTGAGATCACGCCACTGCACTCCAGCCTGGGCAACAAGAGCAAAACTTCATCTCAAAAAGAATAAAAGAAAAAAACAAAAAAACTTACTCCAGACCAGGCATGGTGGCTCACTCCTGTAATCCCAGCACTTTGGGAAGCTGAGGCGGGAGTACTGCTTGAGCTCATGGGTTCGAGACCTGCCTGGGCCACATGGCAAAACCCCATCTCTATCAGAAATACAATCCCAGCACTTTGGGAGGCAGAGGCAGGTGGATCACTTGAGGTCAAGAGTTTGAGACCAGCCTGGCCGATATGGTGAAACCATGTCTCTACTAAAAATACAAAACTTAGCCAGGCATGGTGGTGCATGCCTGTAGTCCCAGCTACTTGGGAGGCTGAGGCAGGAGAATCGCTTGAACCTGGGAGGCAGAGGTTTCAGTGAGTCAAAATCAGGCCATTGCACTCCAGCCTGGATGTCACATGAGACTCCATCTCAAAAACAAACAAACAAAAAAACAGAATTAGCCAAGTATGGTGTCGCACACCTGTAGTCCCAGCTACTCGGGAGGCTGACGTGGGAGAATGTCTTAAGCCAGGAGATGGAGGCTGCAGTGAGCTGAGATTGTGCCACTGCATTCCAGTCTGGGCGGCAGAACCAGACCCTCTCACAAAAACAAAACAAAAACAAAACAGTTACTCCAAGTGGATTAAAGAGCTAAATATAAAATATGAAATGATTAAAGAACTGCAACAGGCCGGGTGCGGTGGCTCACGCATGTAATTCCCGCACTTTGGGAGGCCGAGGCAGGCAGATCACCTGAGGTCAGGAGTTCCAGACCAGCCTGGCCAACATGGTGAAACCCCATCTCTACTAAAAATACAAAAATTAGCTGGGCGTGGTGGCGGGTGCCTGTAATCCCAGCTACTCAGGAGGCTGAGGCAGGAGAATCACTTGAATCCAGGAGGCAAAGGTTTCAGTGAGCGGAGACCATACCACTGCACTGCAGCCTGGGTGGCAGGCAGAGTAAGACTCCTTCTCAAAACAAAACAAAACAAAAATCAGAACAAAAGTAGGTAAATATTTATCTGATCTTTGAGGGCGTGGAAGGATTTCTGAGGAAAAAGAAACCCCAAAGCAAAGGTGTGTACTTTAATTTACATAATTCTATATATACTACCATAGGTTAAATTAAAATGGAAATTACAAACTGGGAAAAAACATATTTACAGACAGAATTAATTAAGAGCCTCAGTATAAGAAAAGCTTCACTTTATTGATCCCTTATTAGGTATAAGACATGCTAAGCACTTGCATAAAATATCTCATCATAATCCTATAAGGGAGGTACAATTATTACCACGTTTTTTTTTTTTTTTTGAGATGGAGTCTCACTCTGTCGCCCAGGCTGGAGTGCAATGGCGCGATCTCAGTTCACTGCAACCTCTGCCTCCCTGGTTCAAGCAATTATCATGCCTCAGTCTCCTGAGGAGCTGGGATTACAAGGTGCTCACCACCATGCCTGGCTAATTTTGTATTTTTAGTAGAGACAGGGTTTCACCATGTTATCCAAGATTGTCTCTATCTCCAGACTGCGTGATCCACCCATCTCAGCCTCCCAAAGTGCTGGGATTACAGGATTTTTTTTTTGTTTTTTTGTTTTGTTTGTTTGTTTGTTTTGAGATGAGAGTCTCACTCTGTTGCCCAGGTTGGAGTGCAGTGGCACAGTCTCAGCTCACTGCAACCTCCACCTCCCGAGTTCAAGTGATTCTCGTGCCTCAGCCTCCTGGGTAGCTGGGATTACAGGCACGTACCACCACACCTCATTTATTATTGTATTTTTAGTAGTTCGAGACCAGCCTGGCGAACATGGTGAAACCCAGTCTCTACTAAAAATACAAAAATTAGCCAAGTGTGTGGTGAACACCTATAATCTCAGCTACTTGGGAGGCTGAGGCAGAAGAATCACTTGAACCCAGCAGGCGGAGGTTGCAGGGAGCCGAGATCGTGCCACTGCACTCCAACCTGGGCAACAGAGCAAGATTCGTCTCAAAACAACAACAACAACAACAAAAACCCCAAATTCGTAAACTTTCTTAAAACATTATCAGATTTTTTTTTTTTTCTGCGTTTTGTTTTTTAAGCTCCTCAGCTATCGTTAGTGTATTTTATGTGTGGCCCAAGACAATTCTTCATCTTCCGATGTGGCTCAGGGACATCAAAGGATTGGGCCGCCCTGACTTAAAACTTAAATATTCCATACTTGCATTATACATGGGAATCAAAGATAAAAATGTGCCTGTAGGACACTAACCAGATATAAAAGTAAGGTACTAATTTCTATAACAGAAAGAAACTGGTGGTTTGGCCAGTAAAAGGAAGATGTCACCTAAAACTCACCCCCAGGCAAATTAAATTAATTTCCTTTCCATATTCAAATCCCTAAAAAATACTTATAAAGACTTCACACATGAAAAAAAAATTCATGAGGGTCTGAAAGCGAAGCGTGCACACGCGCGCACACACACACACACACACAAATCCACTTCATAATGAACAGTCTAAAAAGAAAAAATAAATGCTTCACTCATGAGCCTGAAGTCAGTGACAAAAAAAATTAAAATAAGACTTCACACAGACAGGATAGGATTGATCCTACATCTCTTGCTTCTTAGGTAACATTAATATTATAATTTACAAATCAAGTTGTTATAATTGTATAAATCTTCCAAGATAACTGATTTCTAATTTAAAAACACTTAAAAAGAAAAAACTGAAATATACTCTCCAACCTATAAAAAGTATCAGTTTCAAGCTATAGTCAATATTATACTTAATGGTAAAAAGCTAGAGGCATTCATTTTACAATCAGAATAAAAGTCCCCTGGAATGAATATGTTGACGTAATTGTACAGCATTGTCCCACAAGTTTTTCTGGTGAATACAATATAACATGAAATGGATGTGAGAGATTTAAATATTGGAAAGAAAAAGTTAATATTATCATTAATTACAGATTATATCATTGTGTAACCAGAAAATTCAAGGAAATTAATGGAAATTATTTAAAAAGAAATCTAGGCCGGGCGCGGTGGCTCAAGCCTGTAATCCCAGCACTTTGGGAGGCCGAGACGGGCGGATCACGAGGTCAGGAGATCGAGACCATCCTGGCTAACACGGTGAAACCCCGTCTCTACTAAAAAATACAAAAAACTAGCCGGGCGCGGTGGCGGGCGCCTGTAGTCCCAGCTACTCGGAAGGCTGAGGCAGGAGAATGGCGTGAACCCGGGAGGCGGAGCTTGCAGTGAGCTGAGATCCGGCCACTGCACTCCAGCCTGGGCGACAGAGCAAGACTCCGTCTCAAAAAAAAAAAAAAAAAAAAAAAAAAAAAAAAAAAAAAAAAAAAAAGAAATCTAACTGTGGTAGCCGTCATTTATTGAATTCCTTTATGTAAAACACCATACTAAAGTTTTCTCAGCGTCATGCATTTGTTAAGTAGCAGAGCTGGGATTCAAACCCAAGTCTGACTGACTACAAAGACTGTGTTCTTTCGAGTATCTTATTGCTTTGCTCTGCAAAGTAGACAGTTACAACACACACTCACAGACACACACACACACACACACAGCTATATGAAGGCAATAACCATTACAAAAATACTATTTTGATACCTCATTCACAAAGCAACAAATTCAGGAAGGTTTGTCTACAACCAATAAATGAAAAACAACAAACTTAGATATACATATAAGAAGAGAGATGAAGAAAGATTTAGATAGAAAGACTAAAATTTTATTTTTAAGATGTTCATTCTACATTAATTTATATCTTAAATGCAACTCCAATCAAAACCCTAACTGGATAAAATATTGTACAGGGAGAAATATAACAAAAATAATTCCCAAGTACATCTCAGAAAAACAAGCAGATGAGAATAGCAAATACAATTTTGCTAAAGAACTATAGAAAGGAGTACTAGATATTAATACTCTTATAAATCTATAATAAAAGAGTATGGGGGCATGCAAGAAAGGCCAAAAGAGACCCCACCTCATACCTATCAGGTGCCTATTATTAAAAAAACAAACAACAACAACAACAACAAAAACCAGAAAATAGCAAGTGTTGGCAAGGCTCTGGAGAAATATAAACCTTTAAACACTGCTGGTGGGATTGTAACATGGTGTAGACTTTATGGAAAGTATGGCAGGTCTTCAAAAATTAAAAATAGAATTGCCATATGATTCAGCAATTCCACTTCTAGATATATACACCAAAGAACTGAAAGCAGGGACTTGAAAAGACATCTGTAAACCCATGTTCATGGCAGCACTATTCACAATAGCCAAAAGGCAGAAGCAACTCAAGTGTCCATCAACAGATGAATGGATAAACAAAAAATGTGGCCTATCCATACAATACAATATTATTCAGCCCTAAAAAGAAAGGAAATTCTGACACATGCTGCAAGTGGATGAACCTTGAAGACGTTAGCTCAGTGAAATAAGCCTGTCACAAGAGGAAAAACATTGTATGATGCTACTTATATGATGTACCCAGAGTACTCCAATTTAACAAGACAGGAAGTAGAATGGCAGCTGCCAGGGGCTGGGGGTGGGGGAATGGGGAGTTTGTGTCTAATGGGTATAGAGTTTCAGTTTGGGAAGATGAGAAAGTTCTGGAAATGGATGGTGATGATGGTTGTATCACACTGTGCATATACTTAATGCCACTGAACCATATACTTAAAAATTGTTAAGATGCTCAATTTGTATGTAATTTATATTTTACCACAATTTTTAAAAAATTGCCACATGACTGCTGAAGGCACCAGTCACATCCAGTATTTTATTCAAAGATGCATCTTGCATTCAGAGCATCCCAATGACACAGCACACAGCTGTGGCTGGGCAAACGGCATATCCATGGCACTACAGCCAGTTCTACAGACCTAGCTGAGAGCAGGGTGATACCGGCTTCTCAGCCTTCTTCTCATGACTCAAACCAAAGACCAGGGACGCCACAGGAAACCGAATGCTGGAACCATAAAACAACGCAGAGCGATTTCTTTATTGCCATCTCCTCAGCTTAGAACTTTTCACAAAAGTAATTTATGAAGGGCAAAGTTCTCAGCCCATGGAATTCCAGGGGTTTGGCTCATCTGGTGCAGACAGAGCTCTTTCCTGTTCCCACAGATAACTGGGGGGGCTTTTCTGTGGAGCTGTGAAGGATGACACCATGTCATAAATGAAAGGTGAAAATGAAGTATGCCTGAGAGGTCTGCCCTGAGTACTTGCTTCAACAGTCTGAGCTCCAGTTTCAGGGATTATTTTGAGAACTTAATTTAGCTATAGTCAAACATGCCCATTTGTAAGGGGCCTAAGTAAGTCACCTGTCTTTAAGCCCGAGGTCTGAAGCACCATTCAGCTCCTCCAGCATTGTTTGCAATACAAAGATACAAGCACACTTTCTTTTTAAAATCTGGTCCAATGGCTCTCTGAAGCTGCCTTTAGTCTTCTAAAGGCTCTTTGGCCACCTACTGGATTTTTTCAGTGCCAGAGCTGGGCAGAAAAAGAGCAACTTACTGCCCTTGTTCAAAGGAAAGCGAGAAGAGTTGCAGACTGGAAGCTAGACAGACTTTGTTATTCAGTACCCTCAGGGATTTGCAAGAGAATAGCTCAGACACAGTCTGTCACTACCCTTCTCTCAAGGAAAAGCCAATTATTTCTCCGACCTAAGGAGTCCAGCAGGAGTGTGGAATGGAAAAGCTTCTATGACATCTTTATTGTGGGCAAAAGGAGGGAAAAAGAAAAGGTGACAAAATTAAAGTATTTTGCTTATTTTTTCTAAGTTACCGGGGGAAAAATGTTTAAATGACTTGCCAGGTTTTTTTCCCCCTCATATTTAAAAAAGGATTATCAGCTACTTTCACTTTCTAATGAACAGCTCTAGTCTTCTAAAGGAATTCTGTGTGGGACATTTAATTTAAACTGAAGTCATTCTGGTTAATAAGATGTGGAAACCTCCCGTTCTTTTTGTTTGTTTGTTGGTATTGAATACGTGAATTCTGTTAGATGTGGCCCTTGAGATCAGAGACCGAAGCTAGAAAAAAATGGAAGTTACGACTCATTCAGGAAGAACACACTGAAAGTGAAAGATTCAAGAATGCGCCTTTGATTCTCAGACGGTGCAGGCGCACAGGTGGAAGCTGAGGAAGGCTGGGCTGAGGGGGTCGCTGTGGGTGCAGCCAGGGTGTAGGGTGTGCTGGAAACTCATCAGAGTCATTTGAGAAACCTCGGTCATGGTTGTGGACATCAGGCTCCCAAAACTACAATTTTTCAAAATCAGATCAGAATCTGAGAGGTGCTGGTAGTTAGGGACTGTGCCTTAGTTACTGACCCTGACAGCTGGTGCTGCCTTGAAGGAGGCTTGGGGAGGTGACTTCAAAATGCATACCAGCCAGTGGGGGAATGACCCAGAGCCCACCTATTAAATGAGTCTAACAGTCATTTAATAAATTGGGAAACTGGGATTCTGAAAGCTGATGTGTGACTTGCTGAAGATCCAATGCTACTCACAGCAGCGAAGCTAAGCAGAGATGAGACTTAGATTCAGACCTCCTGACCCCAAGAATTGAGAGTTCAGCAGTCTTCTATGTGAAACCCAAAAGCATCCACTGATGCTAGCATCTGTCAGAGAGAGGCAGGACAAGGCCAAGGCCACATGGCTGTAGCTAGTATCACCAGCCTCCGCTCTGTCATCAGGAGGCGTGGCATTGGTACAGATCCCTGGAACGCTGCCAAGTGCTCCAGCTTTGAGGGCAGCCTCTTCAGCAGTGAAAGAAATCAGGGAAAGACAGGAAGCCCCTCCACGGCCAGCGGGCTAGGATGCAAACCACCCAGATGGTCTCCCAGGCTTGCATCTCCCTTGGGGCTTTTCACCCGCCTTGGGTCTTTCTAGGTGCTCTAGCATCTCAAGTTGCTCGCAGCATTGCTTTTATTTACCTCTCTGTTCTCATTCCCTTCTGTCTTCCAAGCAGCTAAGGATACTCCTTGTAGACCTGGTCTCCTTCAGTTTCCTTAACCCATTTATAGTGAATTTCAGATCAACAAAACATTGCATTGTCAGTAAATCTGGATTATGAAGTTGGAAACAAAAGTTAACATGTGCTGAGAGCCCTGACTCAATTTTGAGTCAACTGGGTTGCCCAAGTGACCTCATTTAACCCTTGCAATTGCCCTTCGAGGCAGATAGTCTGCCCCCACTGACAGAAAAGAGATTCAGAGAGGTTAAACCACCCAAGGTCCCAGAATGAACCAATCCTAAGTCCCCATTGTGGACAGTGAAATGACTCAGTGGCATTTGCCAACACCCATAAATCACAACAGTGAGGGGTCCCGCTACCAACTTAGTCCCTACTTGAAATAGTGATTTTAATTTTCTTAAAAGGTGTTGTGGTTAAAACAGACCAACAAATCGAACTTGATTTGGTCAGACAGCTCTGAACCCCACTCTCCCTGTGGGCCCCACCTTGAGGATGGGAAGAAGAGGGCGGCTGGAACGCCAGGCTGGACACGAGAAACTGCGGAAGTGCCATTCCTCTTTTTCCTAAATGTACATCAATACACTAGATTTGCAAAAGGCAGAGAAAGGTTCTTATTCAAAAACTAGAGTGATAAAGAGCACCTTGGGATGAAATGGAGAAATGGCTCTAAGAACAGAGCTGTTGTTTTTCTGCCTGCCCCTCCAACGTACAAAAACGTCACCCAGCTAACAAGACAAAGGTGAAAGAGGGGATGATCACTGGAAAAGAGATTTGCAGCCGAGCCTGCCATAGCTATCTGAATGCTGTAAAGCAAAGCCACATGCAGGAAGAAGAGAGGCAGAAACATCACGTACCCAGGGAGAGGGCTGAGTTGACAAGCTAACTAGAGTAAGGGGCTTTGCTTTTTTTTTTTTTTTTTTTTTTTTTTTGAGATGGAGTTTTACTCTGTTGCCCAGGCTGGAGTGCAATGGCGTGATCTCAGCTCACTGCAACCTCGGCCTCCCGGGTTCAAGCGATTCTCCTGCTTCAGCCTCCCAAGTATCTGGGATTAGAGGCATCTGCCACCACGTCTGGCTAATTTTTGTATTTTCAGTAGAGACTGGGTTTCACCATGTTGGCCAGGCTGGTCTCAAACTCTTGACTTCAGGTGATCCACCCGCCGCGGCCTCCCAAAGTGCTGGGATTACAGGCGTGAGCCACCATGCCCGGTGGAGTAAGGGGCTTTTTTATTTTTGAGACTAAGTCTCGCTCTGTTGCCCAGGCTGGAGTGCAGTGGGGTGATCTCGGCTCACTGCAACCTCTGCCTCCTGGGTTCAAGCGATTCTCCTGCCTCAGCCTGCCGAGGAGCTGGGACTACAGGCATGAGCCACCACACCCGGCTAATTTTTTATATTTTTAGTAGAGACGGGGTTTCACCGTGTTAGCCAGGATGGTCTCGGTCTCGATCTCCTGACCTCCTCTTGATCCACAGGCCTCAGCCTCCAAAAGTGCTGGGATTATAGGCATGAGCCACCGCACCTGGCCAAGTAAGGGGCTTTTCAACAGAAGAAACCACCCAGAGGAAGCTGAGGAAGCAGAACGCTGCGAACTCATATGTAGGATAAATGGTGCTCCTTCCTGCATATTCAGCCGTCACCAGCATAAACAGGTAGTTTATGCTTCATCCACTGCGTGCATTTTGGGTATTTCAAACAACACAATGATATGGGTCAAGGCAGGGTGTAAGTCAAAAATCTGCCAAGCAGAGGACCAAATTCCATCCTAAAATGAAATTTATTTGTGAGTGTGTATGTGTGTGCTCTCCACTTAGAAATACTAATTTCTGGCTGGGCGTGGTGGCTCACACCTGTAATCCCAGCACTTTGGGAGGCCGAGGCAGGCAGATTGCCTAAGTTCGAGAGTTCGAAACCAGCCTGGGCAACATGGCGAAACCTCGACTCCACTAAAAATACAAAAAAGTAGCCGGGTGTGGTGGCGGGCACCTGTAATCCCAGCTACTCAGGAGGCCGAGGCAGCAGAGTCGCTTGAATCCGGAAGGCACAAGTTGCAGTGAGCAGAGATCATGTCACTGCACTCCAGCCTGGTGCCAGAGAGAGACTCTGTCTAAAAAAAAAAAAAAAAAAGAAAAGAAAAAGAAAGACTTATTTCCAGTTCCTCAAACTTCTGAAAGATTCCAGGATTGTACTGTTTTTTGATGGGATTAATACACAAAGCTGTCACCACTAAGCACAGCCATAAGTCACAATGTCTTTCTGGCAGTTGATGGAGAAAGTTATCTGGGAGGGTGGGGAGGGGAGGGGAGGTGGTGCCCAGACAGGTCAGAAGAGGCTCCTATGGGAACAGAAATACCTGCCATGGCAGGATCCACAAATCCCCAAGCAGTGGAGACTGGATGGCTTTGAATCCAAAGGTTCTCTTAGATTGAATCTACCATCCCTGTAAAGGTCCAAATCAAAACCATTTACAGGTCCAGAGAGGTCTCCTCTAGGAGATAATTCACAGTCATCTGCCCTGGCAATGAAAGAAAAAATCTGAAGTCTTAACTGGTTGTGGCACAAAGATGGTGGAAGAATACAGATCTTGCCATGGATATTTTCTTGGCATTCAGTAACATGTCAGCATCCCTGGAGGCGGGCTTTCCCAGTTAACTGGGTTCTTCATTGTTCCCAACCACACTCCTTGTGCATTCAGTATAAACAACACATTTGTAGATGCCCCTGGCTGCTTTTGCAATGGAAGAGTCCCAACCTGGATGTGGAAGTTTCTGCACCTTTGCAAGAACATGGTCCAACAGCTACTTCGCAATAGGTGAGCATGGCAAGGCCAGTCCCTGTCTCAAAAATGGATGGTGGAGAGTTAAATGAGAAATTTGCTTCCTTAAAATAGAAAGGCTACCTAGAACAAGGGTGTTATAAAAATGCACAAATCCTGGTTCTATCTCTTATTGCTGGCAACCCAGACCAATTATCTAACTTCTATGGGTTTCCATTTGTTCACCTTTAAAGATATACGACCTTGTGTACTAGACAGGATTACTATATACATTAAATAACGCACACATGCACTCAGCACAGTGCCTGGCCCATGGTGAAGAACAGGATTCATTCCCTCAGAGGCTCTCTTTCTACCAATTCCAGAGTCACAAATACCAACTGTATCTACTGATCTTTTCTGATTTTGTGATGCACTTTTATTAGAAATAAGCTCCATAAGGGCAGAGACCTTTTCTATTTTATCAAACAGCCCTAATCTCAGTGCTAAATAAGTATCTGTTGTACAAACACATTAATAAACAGAGATGTCAATACTTTTTGGAATAATTGTTGATATTTATTTGTAGGTGTGTATCCAGTGGGTGATGGGAGTATGTTTTTGATCTTAGGAACCACAGCTGCTTTGTATAGCATAATTAGTGCACGGTACCAACACAGTCTATGGTATACATATGCCTAACACGGGGCTTCTCAAACTTTTTGGTCTCAGGACTCCCTTACACTCTTAAAATTACTAAGGGCCCCAAACCACCACCCCCCCTTTTTTTTTTTGAGACAGAGTTTTGCTCTGTCGCTGAGGCTGGAGTGAAGTTGAAGTGGTGCAATCTTGGCTCACTGCAACCTCTGCTACCCAGGTTCAAGCGATTCTCTTGCCCCAGCCTCCCAAGTAGCTGGGATGACAGGTGCCAACGACCACATCTCGCTAATTTTTGTATTTTTATTAGAGACGGGGTTTTGCCATGTTGGCCAGGCTGGTCTTGAACTCCTGACCTCAAGTGATCCGCCCACCTCAGCCTCCCAAAGTGCTGGGATTACAGGCGTAAGCCACGTGCCTGGCCTTTATTTTTTCTTTTTTTTTTTACTTTAAATTTCTCCTAACTCCCCAAACTTGTTATTTAAAAAAAAAAAAAAAAAAAGATTTATTTATTTCTTTTTGAGATATTCTGTTGCCCAGGCTAGAGTGCAGTGGTGCAATCATGGCTCACTGCAGCCTCAACCACCTGGGCTTAAGTGATCCTCCTACCTCAGCCTCCTGGGCAGCTGGGACTACAGGTATGTGCCACCATGCTTGGCTAATTGTTTTATTATGTGTAGGTTTTTTATTAGGCTCACTGCAGCCTCAAACTCCTGGGCTCAAGCGATTCTCCTGCCTTGGCTTCCCAAAGTGCTAAGCTCTTTTTCTTTCTTTTTTTTTTTTTGAGACGGAGTCTCGCTGTGTTGCCCAGGCTGGAGTGCAGTGGCGCGATCTCGTCTCACTGCAAGTTCCGCCTCCCGGGTTCATGCCATTCTCCTGCCTCAGCCTCCCGAGTAGCTGGGACTACAGGCGCCTGCCACCACGCCCAACTAATTTTTGTACTTTTAGTAGAGACAGGGTTTCACTTTGTTAGCCAGGATGGTCTTGATCTCCTGACCTTGTGATCCACCCACCTCGGCCTCCTAAAGTGCTGGGATTACAGGCATGAGCCACTGTGCCTGGCCTAAGCTCTTTTTCTTAAGTGCTTCCTCAAGACCATACTTCCTCCCTGGGGTCTTCTTTAGAACAGTCATAGAAAGTGCTTCTTTCTCCATCTGGCCTACACATAGAATTTCCATTTACCATGACACTGCTTGGTAGGTTTAAAATGTCATAAATGAATTTATCATAGGTTGCGTGTAACCAGTCTGTGTTGATTTTCTTTTTTTTTTTTCTTCTTTTTTCTTTTTTTTTTGAGATGGAGTCCCACTTTGTCACCCAGGCTGGAGTACAATGGCACGTCTCAGCTCACTGCAACCTCTGCCTCCCGGGTTCCAGCAATTCTCCTGCCTCAGCCTCCCGAGTAGCTGTGATTACAGGTGGCCGCCACCACACCCGGCTAATTTTGTATTTTTAGTAGAGACGGGGTTTCGCCAGGTTGGCCAGGCTGGCTCAACTCCTGCCCTCAGGTGATCTGCCCACCTTGGCCTCCCAAAGTGCTGGGATTACAGGTGTGAGCCACCGTACCCGGCCCAGTCTGTGCTAATTTTCATAGCACCATTGTAATATTAGAGAATATACTTTAATCTATTTATGGTCATTTATCAAACTGTTTTTATTAAATGAAGCACTGGCTTTGTGTCACCTGTCTACACAGAGGCACAGTGTAATAAATCAGATACTCTTATTTATTACAGGGAATCCTGCTAGTTTACATTAAATTCTCTTTGTGACGACCCATGGAAGGAAGGTCTTGGGGCCAAGAAAAAAACTGAGTTTCTCCTGCACCACCAGTTTGTTTTCATATTATAAGGACCTTCCAAATTGTATCATTAATCATTTCCCCTTTTTGCTTTGAGTGCTTTTAGGAAGCTGAAAGCCAACTCTGCAGACCACATCTAGTAGACGATCTGGATCTCAGGATGTACATTTTGTGCATCAACCGTATCTCAAGGTTTAGCCTCAGTTCACCCACTTACTTATTTTAAATACTGTTATACTAGCTGGATAGGAGGAGTAAGTTCCAGTGTTCTACAGCACTGTAACAACAATTATATATAGTTCAATTATATACTTCTATAGCACTAAAACAACAATTTATTGTATATTTTCAAATAGCTAGAAGAGCAGATTTTGAATGCTTCCAACACAAAGAAATGATAAACGTTAGAGGTGATGGATATGCTAATTACCATAATTTGACCATTGCATATTGTACACATGAATGGAAAATCACACTGAATGCCAAAAATATGTACAATTATTCTGTGTCAATTGAAAATAATAATATGAGGCCGGGCACGGTGGCTCACGCCTGTAATCCCAGCACTTTGGGATGCCAAGGTCAGTGGATCACCTGAGGTCAGGAGTTTGAGACCAGCCTGGCCAACATGGAGAAACGCTGTCTCTACTAAAAATACAAAAATTACCATGGCGGGAGACGCCTGTAATCCTAGCTACTCAGGAGGCTGAGGCACAAGAATCACTTGAACCCAGGAGGCGGAGGTTGCAGTGAGCCAAGATTGCACCACTACACTCTAGCCTGGGTGGCAGAGCAAGACTCTATCTCAAAAATAATAATAATAATAATAATAGGAACAACATGAAAAAAACTGTGGGTATAATGAAAGAAACTTTCAGCAAATAAACAAAATCTGAAAAGACTAGAATCAGGACCCAGAAATTCATGACACTATTTAAAACAGACTGGCTAAGGTTAAAATAGACACATTAGAGTCTTCGTAAGTTTAACATTATTTTAATTTCTACAGTATTTTTCCCCGTGGAGAAATAAATACTATTATACTTAGTATGTGTATTTCTACAATCCCTTTTTGGGATGAGGCAGGGTATGTATGAATAAGTAGAATTATTTATTTATTTATTTATTTATTTTGAGATGGAGTCTTGCCCTGTCGCCCAGGCTGGAGTGCAATGGCGCTATCTCGGCTCACTGTAACCTCTGCCTCCCAGGTTCAAGGGATTCTCCTGCCTCAGCCTCCCAAGTAGCTGGAATTACAGGCGCCCACCACCACGCCCAGCTAATTTTTAGTAGAGATGGGGTTGCACAACGTTGGCCAGGCTGGTCTCAAACTCCTGACCTCAGGCGATCTGCCTATCTCGGCCGCCCAAAATGCTGGGAATACAGACATGAGGCACCAAGCCCGTCTGGAATGAATCTTTAATCTACTACTTATAGTTTTAATTTTAATCTCGCTCCCTCCCCTCCCCTCTCCTCCCTCTCTCCTATCCTTTCTTCCCTCTTTCCCTCCCTTCCCTTTTACTCGCTTTCTCTTCCTCCCTCCCTCTTACTCCTTCCTTCCTCTCTCCCTCCTTTCCTTCTCCTTCCTTCCCTCCCTTCCTTCTTTCCCTCCTTCCTTCCTTCTTTCCTTCCTTCCTTCCTTCCTTCCTTCCTTCCTTCCTTCCTTCCCTTTTTTCTTTCTCCCATTCATTCATTTTTTGATACAGTGTCTCTCACTCTGTTGCTCAGGCTGGCCTCAAACTCCTGGGCTAGTGATCCTCCCATCTCAGCTTCCCAAAGTGCCGGGATTACAGGCATGAGCCACCACTCCCAGACTAATTTACTTCTTTAATCGACGTTCTCAGATAAGTCCCTGAGATAAATGGTCAAAAATCAGTTGTAGTAAAGTAGGAAGTAGAAAAACCTTTAGCCATTTGTTTTCCAGAGTCCATATTATTAACTACATTTCCACACACAAATGAGCTGTTTTTTAACATTACAAACATTGAACTACCACACATCTAATGCACTTTGAGGGTGACTCTTTTCAAAAGCTCTCTTGCAATCAGAGGAAAGGAAGAAAAATGCCAGGTAAATGATATGTATTATCTTTTACTCCTCACAAACACCTATGAAATGCTATTATTTCTTCCCCATTTGATAGGTGAGAAAATGGAGGCCCCAAAAGGTTAATTTTCCCAAAGTTACACAGATGGTAAAGGCAGAATTTGAAAATCAGGTCTTTGGCACTCAAACGCTCATGAAAGTGTGTTCATCGTGTGAAAGTTCAAGGAAGTGTTCGTTTACGATCTGCACTTTTCTGGGTGAACATTACACTGCTGTAAAATGGGAAAAGAAAAAGGTCAAAAGGTTCTTCTGATGTATCCCAATTCAATGCCAACATGAGAAAGTGAAGGATGTAGGTAGAGCAGAAGAACAAGGTACATGTCCCTTGGCAGCCCCAGCAGATTGGTTCCAGGACCCCCGTTGATATCAAAATCCATGGGTGTTGAAGTCCCTGATGTCAAATGGCATAGTATGTGCAAATAACCTATGCACAATCTCTCATATACTTTTTGTCATATACTTTTTACTTTTTTTTTTTCCAGTGTCAGTTTGTTCATGTGTATTTTTTTTTTTTTTTTTTTTTTTTTTTTTGGTAGAGGCAGAGTCTATGTTGCCCAGGTTGATCTTGAACTCCTGAGCTCAAGTGACCAGTCTGCCTTAGCCTCCCAAAATGCTGGGATTACAGGCATGAGCCACTGTGCCCCGCCTTTTCATATACTTCAAATCAGCTCTACATTACTTCTAACACCTAATGCAATGTAAATTCTGTGTAAATAGTTGTTGTACTGTATTGCTGTTTATTTGTATTATTTTTGTTGTTTTTATTTTTCAAATAAATTTTTACATTATTTATTTTTTTTTTAGAGACAGGCTCTCATTGTTGTTTTTATTTTTCAAATAAATTTTTACATTATTATTTTTTTTTTTTAGAGACAGGGTCTCACTATGTTGCCCAGGCCAGTCTTGAACTCCTAGTCACCTCAGTCTCCCAAGTAGCTGGGATTACAGGTACACACCACCATGTCCAGCTCTGTTTTAGAGTATTTTGGGTCCTTGATTGGTTGAATCCTAAGATGGGGAAGCCATGGACATAGAGGGCCAACGATAGTGAGGTAGAGGCATGGTGCTGATGTTACTGTCTTAACTATTCAACGCCGGTGGGATTATTTTTATGAACGAAATAAATCTAATGAATGGATTCTTTATTAAGTTTGCACTGGGTCAGAGGGATGACATAGTGATAACCCGTGCTTATGTGTTTGAGGCCTTCACAGTAGGGGAGCAGGCCGAAAACAGATCGAAATGCAATAATAATGGTAACAACAACATGTACCTCATCTTTTATTATCTTTTTGTTAGATTTTCTTCTTTCTCATTAAAAACATGTGTAAGCAAATGTAATATCAACAAGTAGGTTTTCTACTTCACTGGATATTAAACTTTCCAGCTGACCTGATACTATTTTAGGAGCGCCTCTGCCATCATCTGCCACCATTTATTTAGAAATGTAAAGTAACTTTATTATCATTAACCTAAATAATTCATAATTAGGAAGGTAAACCTGCCTCTAAAAACAAAGCCCCACCATAGGAATCATTTTGAAGTTGAATTTCTTACAGCTTATTCATGACAAGATTCAGACTGATTAGGACAGTCCTCGCGTAAAATCAGATTAAAGGGGTAAAAGGAAGGTATTGAACTGAGCGTCAGGAACTGGATTCCAGTTTTGCCACTAATTAGTTGCTACCTTGAATAAGTCACTTAATATGTAGGTTTTTCCTTCCTTTTTCAGTAAAATGGAGACATCAAATTTCTAAAGTTTCCTCCATTTTACCCTTCTGAAGTGGCTCAAAAACAATTATATTGAGGCCGGGCACGGTGGCTCACGCCTGTAATCCTAGCACTTTGGGAGGCCGAGGCAGGCAGATCATGAGGTCAGGAGATCGAGACCATCCTGGCTAACATGGTGAAACCCCATCTCTACTGAAAACACAAAAAATTAGCTGGGCGTGGTGGCGGGCACCTGTAGTCCCAGCTGCTGAGGAGGCTGAGGCAGGAGAATGGCATGAACTCAGGATGTGGAGCTTGCTGTGAGCCGAGATCGTGCCACTGCACTCCAGCCTGGGCAACAGAGCGAGACTCCATCTCAAAAAAAAAAAAAAAAAAAATTATATTGAATATCCATCTGCACAGGGAACAATACAAAACTTTGAACATCCTCTTGTGAAAATGAAGAAGCCTGAGTAGGGACAGAGGGCCCCTCACCTCTGCACAGCAGTAAATGTGGATGGGTGAAGCCATGATGCTCCTTCAAAAACAGTTCTTGGCTTCCTCCAGCCTATAGACATCTGCCAATCTGGTTATAGGCCATGGACATGGCCTTGATACTAATGTTTCTGAAGGATTCCCTAGGGGCCAGGTGAGGACGCCAGAACCAGAGGACAAAATAGAGAGGCCAAGCCAACAATGACGGACATCATAAGCCCCTGCAACGATCTCTCTAAAGCCCAGAGTGATCCTAGTGATGGGGCCATCTGGGTCACTATCAGAGGGATGACAATTCTCTTCTAGAAAACAAAATCCTGTTTGACTGAAAGCAGAAAATCCAGTGGATAAAAGCCAGAGTCTAGAGAGAGATACGCATTGCCTTCATATCACAACCACGAGGCCGAAGCCATATGACCACAGGCAAGTCTCCTTACATCTCTAAGCCTCAGTTTCCTGTTCAATAGACGATTCATAGAATTTAACCCGGGGGGTTCTTTGGAAAAATTAATGAAAAAAATACACCTACGACATCTAGCACACAGCCAAGCTAACAGATAACAAGATAACAGCTCTCTGGACAGTAGTTCTCTCAGCACCGCTACCCCCAGCCCCAACCCGAGTCCTCTCATTCATGCACAGGCATCTGCTAAGAAGTTTCTAGTTTGTCTGTATAACTTCCTGTACATCCTTCCCTTTTGTGGAATACCTGTCCCAAGCCATGGGGACTCTAAATGCTCAGTAAGGACTTGCTAAAAGAATGACTAATTTATAAGGGACCTAATACAGCACCAAGGCATGATTATGATGCAAGCAGACTCTCTGGGCCCATTTGTGCCAGAGACTCCGTTATTTTGTAATTAACAAATATCGTGAATTTGCTTTGAAGATTGCCAAAGAACATGACAATTCTGCATCAGGTGTTTGATTCAGGGCAAAGCATTTAACCTCTATGTACCTCAGTTTCCTTTTCTGTAAAGTGGGACTAACAATAGGCGCCTACACACAGGTTTACATGTGAAGGACCTTCCTGACACATGGCACTTAATAAATGTTAGTTATCTTATTTCATTTCATTTATTTATGTATTTATTTTATTCATACAGACATGCAGTTTCACTATGTTGCCCAGGCAGGTCTCAAACTCCCGGGCTCAAGCAAACCTCCTGCCTTAGCCTCCCAAGCAGCTGGGACTACAGGTGTGCGCCACAGCATTTCGCATTAGATATCTTATTTTAAACCTGGTAAAAAAAATTTCCATTAGGCCAGGCGCAGTGGCTCACGCCTGTAATCCCAGCACTTTGGGAGACTGAGGCAGGTGGATCACTTGAGGTCAGGAGTTCAAGGCCAGCCTGGCCAACATGGTGAAACCCTGTCTCTACTAAAAATACAAAAATTAAGCCTGGCGTAGTGGCCCTCACCTGTAATCCCAGCACTTTGGGAGGCTGAGGTGGGCAGATCATGAGGTCAAGAGATCGAGACCATCCTGGCCAACATGGTGAAACCCCGTCTCTACTAAAAATACAAAAATTAGCTGGGCACGGTGGTGCGTGCCTGTAGTCCCAGCTACTCAGGAGGCTGAGGCAGGAGAATGGCGTGAACCCGGGAGGCGGAGGTTGCAGTGAGCTGAGATCACACCACTGCACTCCAGCCTGGCGACACGGCGAGACTCCATCTCAAAAGAAAAGGAAAAAAACCCAGAAAAATTAGCCGGGTGTGGTGGCTCATGCCTGTAGTCCCAGCTATTTGGGAGGCTGAGGCATGGGAATCACTTGAGCCCAGGAGGCGGAGGTTGCAGTGAGCCAAGATCACACACTGCACTCCAGCCTGGGCGAGAGAGCAAGACGTGGTCTCAAAAAAAAAAAAAAAAAAAAAAAAATTTAGCGATAGTGTAGTGATCAATACAATCCTGAGCCCATAACACTTTCGTCATTGTTAGTGAGTCCCGTTTGACTGTCAGCACCACCAGGCAGTCAGGAGACTCAACCTTCTACTTCCTCCTCTTCCCACTGTCTTACTCCCTTAGTCTAGATCAGGCCCTGGAATCTGCATTTTAAGTATCTTCCTTGAGTGAGTTGGACACAGGTGGTCACCGAACTGACACATATGAACAAAAACAAAAAAAAAAAAGAAAAGAAAAAATACAGACAGATATAGCCCTGGAACTTAATGAGGGAACTGGGCCAAATTTTGGGTGATTCCCCTCTCCCTCGAAGAGAGGGATTTATGGTTTGGGTAAAAACCATTAAGAACACATTGGTTTTTTTCATTGGTTTCACTTTGAGTTTCTGCCTCCTGCAACCCAAAACACAATCATACAGAGCTTCCCGGCGTGGGTCTGCGCCCTGCGTGAGCAGCGCCATGTGACCGAGACTGCCTGTGCTGAAGAGCTGAAACCAAAGGAACACACAGGCAAGGGGAACCTACAGATCTTTCCCCCTTTACTTTCTTTTCTTTTTTTAAAAAATTATAATCCCATAGAGACATATGTGACATGTCTGACAAATGGGAAAATGAATGACGCTTGTTCTCATTTAGAGAAAGCTTGCTGATGCTGGATGTGTGTCAATGCACAAAGCTGTGGCTCGAATAGCCAAGGACATAGCATCTTTTTTTCTTTTTTTTAATATAGATGAGCGCTTCCTATGTTGCTCAGGCTGGTCTCAAACACCTGACCTCGCCATTTTATGTGCCAGGACAACAGGCCTGAGTCACCGTGCCTCCCGACATAGCATCTTTTGTACAGGATTTAGGGAAGCAGGAGAGCACTGAAAATAAAACCTAAATGGTGGGTGAGCTATAAGTAAACACTGAAATACCATGATCTTATTAAAAAGAAAACAATGAACCCAAACAACCTGATATACAAGAGAAAATGAACCAGGTTGCCAAAATCCTCTGGCAAGTTTAAACAACAGAAGTCAATGGGATACAGTGGTTTAAAATCATGTAAAGTGAGTAAAATGTTCAACCCCATGAGAATAGAGCAGTAATCGTGACCATGTTTCTGGTCCCAGGCAGTCTCTCTCTCTCTCTCTCTCTGTCTCTATCTCTCTTTTTTTTTTTTTTGAGATGGAGTTTGGCTCTTATAGCCCAGGCTGGATTGCAATAGCATGATCTTGGCTCACTTTAACCTCTGCCTCCCGGGTTCAAGCAATTCTCGTGCCTCAGCCTCCCTAATAGCTGGGATTACAGGTGCCCACCACCACACCTGGCTCATTTTTATATTTTTAGTAGAGATGGGGGTTTCACCACATTGGCCAGGCTGGTCTCAAACTCCTAACCTCAAGTGATCCGCCCACCTCGGCTTTCCAAAGTGCTGGGATTACAAGCATAAGCCACTGTGCCCAGCCTCCAAGCAGTATCTCATGTAACACAAGTACTTAAGTATTTATCAAAGATGGTCATAATCAGCTCTTAAAACACACTACCTAAACACAACAACACTGTAACACTTTAAAAATACCACTTATAAGAGCATCAAAAGTTTTAAAGTATTTTAAGATATTTTAAAAGTTATATATATTCCTATATATTATACAATATGTAGGAATATATACTATACACTAATACATACGTAATATAATATATTCTACATATGTAGGGAGATGTAGGGATATACACAGTTACAACATTTCAGTCAACAATGGACCGCATATATGACAGGGGTCCCATAAGGGATAGTAGATACACATTCCTTATAACACCATATTTTCACTGTACCTTTTCTATGTTTACATATGTTTAAGGACACGAATAATTTCTGTTGTGTTACAGTTGCCTACAGTATTCTGTACAATAACATGCTGTACAGGTTTGTAGCCTAAGACCCATAGCTTTATACCATATAGCCTAGGTGTGTAGTGGGTTATATCATCTAGGTTTGTGTTCACACAATGACAAAATCACCTAATGATGCATTTCTCAGGATGCAGCCCCTTTGTTAAGTGACACATGACCGGGTTGTATATTCTATAGATAGAGTTTTATAAAGAAAACCACAATGTTCTTGGGGCATTGCAGAAGATATACTTAATTGGTGTTCAGGCACTTATATAATTTTACTATGTGCCTGACACTATTCTGAGCACTTTGCACATATTGTATGCAAGACGTAATCATCTAATCCTCTCAATTACCCTATACAGTAGGTACTATTATGACTCTATAAGGTAGGTACTACTACGATCCCTATTATACAAGTGAGATAACTGAGACACTCTAAGGTCAAATTCTCCAGGGTCACATGGCCAATGAGGAGCGGAGCTACGATCTGCACCCAGGAGGTCTGGCTCCATCCTTTCAGCGATTCTGCACACTGCCTTTCAATGTGGTAGACACCCTACTGTAAACGTGCCGGTTCTCCCCACATTGGTCTACAGATTCAGCACAGTCCTAGTAACTCCAACAGGTTCTGTAAAGGAATTTGAACTGTTTCTAAAATTTATATAGAAGCACAAAAGGCCAATAACACCAAGACATCCTTGAAGAAGAACAAGGTAGAAGAGCATGCCCTCCCAGATGGCATGACTCCTTAAAGGCTGCCATAACTAAGACAATGTAGAGCTGGGTCTAAGGTTGACAAAGAGCCGGATGGCACATAGAGAGCACAGAAACAGACGGAGCACACGCATGACACAGGTGGCATTCCAGCGTGTGCGGGAAAGATGGAAGCTGCAATAAGCTGTGCCTGGACAAACACATATCTATTTAGATGAAAACTGAGAATGGACCTCTACCTTCCAACATTCATAAAAATCAACTCCAGATGAGTGAAATACCATACAAGAAAATGTGAAAGGGGAAAAAAAACAATAAAGGTAGAGGAGAATATCTTCAAAAAACTATGAAGAATACAGGAGAATAACTTCATAAATAGGGAAGAATTTCTTAAGATATAAAATTATTAACCATAAAGAAAATGACTGATACATTTAACAATATTAAAATTAAGAATGTGTATGCCAGCCAGGCACAGTGACTCACACCTATAATCTCAGCACTTTGGGAGGCCGAGGTGGGTGGATCACTTGAGGTCAGGAGTTCGAGACCAGCCTGGCCAACATGGTGAAACCCCATCTCTACTAATAAAGTACAAAAACTGGCTGGCGTCGTGGCGCACACCTATAGTCCCAGCTACTCGAGAGGCTGAGGCAGGAGAATCACTTGAACCCAGAAGGCAGAGGCTGCAGTGAGCTGAGATTGTGCCACTGCATTCCAGCCTGGGTGACAGAGCGAGACTCTGTCTCAAAAAAAAAAAAAAAAAAAAAAAGTGTATGCCTTTGAATGCATACACATTCTTAATTTTAATATTGTTGAATCTATCAGTAAAAAGTAAAAAGACAAACGAGTAAAGAGACAAATCACAAAGTCGGAGAAGATATATGCAACACACATACTCAACAAAAAGAGTCATACTATATTTTTGGATGCCGGGCACTGAAAAATAAAAAGAAAAAAAGAGATTCATACCGGAATATATTAAGGAGTCGTACAAATCAGTAACAAATTAGTTTTTTTTAAAAAGAGACAACCCATAGAAAAATGGGCAAAAAGTTTGAATAAACACTCAAAAAAGAAAGGTATACAAATGGCCCACAAACCTATTAGTAATCAGGGAAAAGCAAATTAAAACCACAATAAGACACCATTTCATAGTCACCACTTTGGCAAAAATATAAAAATTTAACAATACCAAGTTTTGGTGAAAATTAGGAATAATAAAAATGCTCATCCTATTTTTTTAAGAGACAAAGTTTCTCTGTTTTCCAGGCTGACGTGCATTGGTGCAATCATAGCTCACTGCAACCTTAAACGACTGGACTCAAGAGATCTTCCCACTTTAGCCTCTCAACTAGCTAGCACTACAGGCAAGAACCATCATGCCCAGCTAATATCTTTAAACATTTTTTGTAGAGATGGGGTCTTGTTATGTTGCCTAGGCTAGTCTCAAACTCCTGGCCTCAAGTGATCCTCCCACTTCAACCTCCTAAAGTGCTAGGATTAAAGGCATGAGTCACCCTACGCAGCCAAAAGAAATTTTTTTTTTTTTTTTTTTTTGAGACGGAGTCTCGCTCTGCCGCCCAGGCTGGAGTGCAGTGGCCGGATCTCTGCTCACTGCAAGCTCCGCCTCCCGGGTTCACGCCATTCTCCTGCCTCAGCCTTCCGAGTAGCTGGGACTACAGGCACCCGCCACCGCGCCCGGCTAGTTTTTTGTATTTTTTAGTAGAGACGGGGTTTGTTAGCCAGGATGGTCTCGATCTCCTGACCTCGTGATCCGCCCGTCTCGGCCTCCCAAAGTGCTGGGACTACAGGCTTGAGCCACCGTGCCCGGCCAGAAATTTTTTTTTTTAAAGATAATTATGTAAGGTGACAGATGTGTTAAATTGATTTTGGTAATCATTTCACAGTGTATACATTTATAAAATCATCCTGTTGTATATTTTATTTTATTTTATTTACCTATCTTTGAGATGGGGTCTCACTCTGTCACCCAGGCTGGAGTGCAATGGCACAATCTCTGCTCACTGCATCCTCTGCCTCCCAGGCTCAAGCTATCCTCCCACCTCAGCCTCCCAAGTAGCTGGGACCACAGGCATGCGCCACCACGCCTGGCTAGTTTTTGTACTTTTGGTAGAGAGACAGCTTTATCATGTTGCCCAGACTGGTCTCGAACTCCTAAGCTCAAGCGATCCGCCCTCCTCGGCCTCCCAAAAGTGCTGGGATTTTAGGCATGAGCCACCGCGCCCAGCCCCTGTTGTATATTTTAAATATGCATTAACATTTTATTTGTCAATTATACTTCAATAAAGCTGAAAAGAAAAAACCCTTCTTAAAAACCCAACCTTGGCCAGGCAAGGTGGCTCAGGCCTTTAATCCCAACACCGTGGGAGGCTGAGGCAGGTGAATCACCTGAGGTCAGGAGTTCAAGATCAGCCTAACTAACGAGAAACCCCATCTCTAGTAAAAATACAAAAATTAGCCAGGCATGGTGGCACGTGCCTGTAGTGCTGGCTACTCGGGAGGCTGAGGCAGGAGAATCGCTTGAATCCAGGAGGCAGAGATTGCAGTGAGCTGAGATTGCTCCACTGCACTCCAATCTGGATGACTGAGTGAAACTCCATCTAAAAAAAGAAACAACAAAAAAACCCAGTCTCTTATTCACTGTTAGAGGGAGTACAAACTGGAACCAACCCTTTGGAAAACAGTTTAGAGTTATAGCACAAAGCTAAAAATACAAATATCTTACAATCCAACAATCCATCTTCCACCTATACTCTGGAAAAAATTTTGTGTAACTGTACCAGGAGATGCATACAACAACGTCCTTCACAGCCATTTTCGTAAGAGTCAAAAGTTGGACACAGTTCAACGTCCATTGATAGTAAAACGGATAAATGCATTGCTGTAGTACATAGGAATACTAAACAATGAAGATGAACAAGTGATAGCTATTGGCATCAGTGTGGCCCAGACTCACAATCATATTGTCAACAAAAGCAAACATATAAAAAGTAATAGATACTGTTCTAATTTATATGAAGTTCAAAATTGCAAAAATAGATGATGTAGGCCGGGCGTGGTGGCTCACACCTGTAATCCCAGCATTTTGGGAGACCAAGGCGGGCAGATTGCCTGAGCTCGGGAGTTTGAAACCAGCCTGGGCAACATGGTGAAACCCCGTCTCTACTAAAAATACAAAAAATTAGCCGGGCATGCTGGCAGGCACTTGTAATCCCAGCAACTTAGAAGGCTGAGGCAGGAGAATTGCTTGAAACCGGGAGGCGGAGGTTGCAGTGAGCTGAGATCGTACCGTTGCACTCCAGCCTGGGTGACAAGAGCAAGACTCCATCTCAAAAAAAAAAAAAAAAAAAAATTAATTAATTAAAAATAAATAACGAGACAAAGAAAAAGAGGCTGGACATGGTGGGTCACATCTGTAATCCCAGCACTTTCGGAGGCTGAGGCTGGTGGATTGCTTCAGCCCAGAAGTTTGAGACCAGCCTGGGCAACATAGCAAAACTTTGTCTTTACAAAAAATACAAAACTTAACTGGGCATGACGGTGTATGCCTGTGGACCCAGCTACTTGAGAGGCTGAGGTGGGAGGATCACTTGAGCCTGGGAGGCAGAGGCTGTAGTGAGCCATGATCACACCACTGCACTCTAGCCTGGGTAATAGCGCGAGATTCTGTCTCAAAAGAAGAAAAAGAAAAGAGAAGTATGTCGCAATCAAATTTTATTCAAGACAGCAAGAATGTTCAATGACAAGAAACCCTAAATAAAAACAACAACAGCTGACCAAAATTTGATTTTACTGTTTGTATAAAAGTTAGAAGATGAAGGCTGAAAATTAGCGTGGATATCGACTTCTATTATGCATTGGAGGAATTATCACAAAAATAATTAGAAAAGAGGTAGGAAATTCAGAGCAGAGAAAATAACTGGTGATGTTTTAGTTATATTTTAAAGGTAGGCTATGAAACTTAAATATGGCAATATGATGATACCTTACTTTTATTTTTTATTTATAGAGATAGGGGTCTCCTTATGTTGGCCAGGCTGGTCTCAAACTCCTGGGCTCAAGTGATCCTCCTGCCTCAGCCTCCCAAAGTGCTGGGATTCCAAGTGTGAGCCACCACACTTAGCCAATACATTTTATTTAATAATTCTTTTCTATTTCTTCCTTTCTTGCCTCAAAAAAATAATTAAGTTCTCTTCCCCAAACCTAAGACTTTTCACTCTGACTGCAGCTAAGCGCAGAACTGTACAGAAAGTACAAATTATATCCCTGAAGGTCTAAACTCACCCTGTAACAGCAAATAGATTTCTGCTCAGCCCTGAGTTTTCTGAAAATGGTTTTACATTTGTTTTTACTAGGAGGCCACTTAAATCTTACCCACTTGTTTAGCTGCAAGGATTGAAACAAAATGTTTGCTGGCAAAACAAACACTGGTTTTAAAATTCTCCACTTGGGCTGCTGGATAAAACACTTGTTTACTGAAACAAATGTTTTATTTGGAAAATGCCTGCCAGTGTGAACATTTTCCAAGAAACACACCAGGATATACCAGGATAGTGATGTCACGCCCTTGATAGAAGCTAGCATTTTAGGGCAACTTCACAAAGTTTTCTTTCAGAGACCTAGGACAACAATGGGAAAATCAAGCTGTTAAAAACTCAACCCCCTGGGCCGGGCGTGGTGGCTCACGCCTGTAATCCCAGCACTCTGGGAGGTCGGGAGATCATCCTGGCTAACATGTTGAAACTTTATCTCTACTAAAAACAAAAAATAAACTGGGCGTGGTGGCACATGCCTGTAATCCCAGCTACTCCGGAGGCCGAGGTAGGAGAATCACTTGAACCCGGGAGGCCGAGGTTGCAGTGAGCCGAGAGCGCGCCACTGCACTCCAGCCTGGACAAGTGCGAAACTCGGGTCTCCAAAAAAAAAAAAAAAAATTCAACCCCTGGCCAGGCACTGTAATCCCAGCACTTTGGGAGGCCCCCGCAGGAGGACTGCTTGAACTCAGGAGTTCGAGATCAGCCTGGGCAACATGACAAGACCTGTCTGTACAAAAAATTAAAAAAAAAAAAATTAACCAGGGCATGGTGGCACATGCCTGTAGTCTCAGCTACTTGGGAAGCTGAGGTGGGAAGATTGCATAAGTCCAGAAGGTGGAAGCTGCAATGAGTCATGTTCAAGCCACTGGACTCCAGCCTGGGTGACAGAGTGAGACCCTGCCTCAAAAAAATCAAAATTAAACCTCAAAGGCCTAAAATGCTCTTACTGGGTCATTAGGTAAGCTGGTTCCATACCTTCACAGCTAAATTCTTTATATAATCAAATTAGTTTTATAAATGATATTCTAATAATAATTATTTTAGAGGCCGGGCACGGTGGCTTATGCCCGTAATCCCAGCACTTTGGGAGGCCGACATGTGCGGATCACAAGGTCAGGAGTTCAAGACCAGCCTTGGCCAACATAGTGAAACCCTGTCTCTACTAAAAATACACAAATTAGCCGGGCATGGTGGCGCCTGCCTGTAGTTTCAGCTACTTGGGAGGCTGAGGCAGGAGAATCTCTTGAACCCAGGAGGTGGAGCTTGCAGTGAGCCAAGATCGTACCACTGTACTCCAGGTTGGGCAACAGAGTGAGATTTTGTTTCAAAAATAATAATAATAATAATAACAATAATAATAATTTTAGAATCAAGTCTCTTCCTTTATATTTAATCTGTGCCTTCTGTTCTTGTTTTTGTTTTATTTTTTGAGACGGAGTTTCGCTCTTGTTGCCCAGGCTGGAGTGCAATTGCACGATCTTGGCTCACTGCATCCTCTGCCTCCCCAGGTTAAAGCGATTCTCCTGCCTCAGCCTCCGAAGTAGCTGGAATTACAGTCACCCACTATCATGCCCGGCTAATTTTTGTATTTTTAGTAGAGACGGGGTTTCACCATGTTGGCCAGGCTGGTCTCAAACTCCTGACCTCAGGTGATCCACCCACCTCGGCCTCCCAAAGTGCTGGGACTACAGGCGTGAGCAACCATGCCTGGCCCTAATCTGTACCTTCTGGTTCTCGTATTTAACACGGTACAAAAAACCATTTCTATCTCTTAATAAGATATACTAGCACCCTGGAACGCCACCGTTAACCATAAAACGCGATTGAGCATATGGCAAGTCTATGTTAAAACCCATCCAAGGAGATTCACTTTATTTTTATTTTTATTTTTATTTTTTTGAGATGGAGTCTTGCTCTGTCGCCCAGCCTGGAGTACAGTGGCGTGATCTGAGCCCACTGCAAGCTCCGCCTTCCAGGTTCACGCCATTCTCCTGCCTCAGCCTCCTGAGTAGCTGGGACTACAGGAGCCTGCCGCCACGCCCAGCTAATTGTTTTGTGTGTTTTTTAGTAGAGATGGGTTTTACTGTGTTAGCCAGGATGGTCTTGATCTCCTGACCTCGTGATCCGCCTGCCTTGGCCTCCCAAAGTGCTGGGATTACAGGCGTGAGCTACCACGCTCGGCCGAGATTCACTTTCTTAACTACCAAAAGGAAACATCATAAAAGACAGCCTTGGGACCCTAGGGTTAATTTCATATGGTGGCTAAAAGAAACGTGTTATATTTAACCAAATAAGATTCTCCTGATAAAGCTTAAGGATTCTTATCAATAGTTTCTTGCTAATGTTAGGCACTAAGAAATAACATGGATCGGCTGGGCACGGTGGCTCATGCCTGTAACCCCAGCACTTTGGGATGCCGAGGCGGGTGGATCACAAGGTCAGGAGTTCGAGACCAGCCTGGCCGAGATGGTGAAACCCCGTCTCTATTTAAAAAAATACAAAAATTAGCCGGGCATGGTGGCACGCACCTGTAGTCCCAGCTACTTGGAAGGCTGAGGCAGAAGAATCGCTTGAACCTGGGAGGTGGAGGTTGCAGTGAGCTGAGATTGTGCCATTGCACTCCAACCTGGGCAACGGCGTGAGACTCTGTCTCTAACTTTTAAAAATTATTCCTCCTATCTTTAGAAAACATTTGCGGCCTGGCGCAGTGACTCATGCCTGTAATCCCAGCACTTTGGGAGGCCAAGGCGGGTGGATCACGAGGTCAGGAGATCGAGACCATCCTGGCTAACACAGTGAAACCACGCCTCTACTAAAAATACAAAAAATTAGCTGGGTGTGGTGGAGGGCCTGTAGTCCCAGCTACTCAGGAGGCTGAGGCAAGAGAATGGCGTGAATCCGGGAGGCGAAGTTTGCAGTGAGCTGAGGTCACGCCACTGCACTCCAGCCTGGGCGACAGAGTGAGACTCCATCTCAAAAAACAAACAAAAACAAACAAACAAAACATTTGCATATACTGAAGCATATCCCTGTTTTTATTATTTATATGTAATGCATACAATTACACACTGCTGTTACATATATATTATAAAACCTGCAAAAATGGACAATGCAAAGGACTTTTTTTGAGATGGAGTCTCGCTGTTGCCCAGGCTGGAGTGCAGTGGCACTTCCTCAGCTCACCGTGACCTCTACCTCCCACATTCAAGGGATTCTCCTGCCTCAGCCTCCCAAGTAGCTGTGACTATAGGCGCGCACCACCACACTCGGCTAATTTTTGTATTTTTAGTGGAGGGGGGTTTTGCCATCTTGGCCAGCCTGGTCTTGAACTCCGACCTCAAGTGATCCACCCTTCTCAACCTCCCAAAGTGCTGGATTACAGGCGTGAGCTATTGTGCCCAGCCCAATGCAAAGGACTTAACAGACATTTCTCCAAAGAAGATATACAAATGGCCAGTAAGCACATGAAAAGATGCTCAACATCATTAGCCATCAAGGAAATGAAAATCAAAACCACAATGTGATTCACATCCAATAGGATGGCTAAAATTTTTTAAAACTGGAAAATATTTTAAAATAACAAATATTGGTCAATGTATAGAGAAACTGGAACCCTAATTCGTTGCTGGTGGGAATGTAAATGGTGTAGCCACTGTGGAAAACAGCACGGAGGAGCCTAAGAAATTAAACACGGAAGGCCGAGTACGGTGGCTCACATCTGTAATCCCAGCACTTCGAGAGGCTGAGGCGGGTAGATCGCTAGAGACCAACCTGGTCAACACGACAAAACCCTGTCTCTTTTTTATGTAAAAAATTTAAAAAGAAAAGAAAGATTAGAGGTTACCAGGGACTGGGGGAAGGGGGAATAGGGAGTTACTGCTTTATGAGTATGGGGTTTCTATTTGGAGTGACGACAAATTTTGGAAATAGTGGTGATAGTTGTACAATACTGTGAATGTAATTAGTGCCACTGAATTATATATGTAAAAAATGGGGCTGGGCGCAGTGGCTCACACCTGTAATCCCAGCACTTTGGGAGGCTGAGGTGGGTGGGTCACCTGAGGTCTAGAGTTCGAGACCAGACTAGCCAACATGGTGAAACCCCATCTCTACTAAAAATACAAAAAATTGGCCAGGCGTGGTGGCGGGTGTCTGTAATCCCAGCTACTTGGGAGGCTGAGGCAGAAGACTCTCTTGGACCCGGGAGGCAGAGGGTGCAGTGAGCCGAGATTGTGCCACTGAACTCCAGCCTGGGCAACAAGAGCGAAACTCTGTCTCAAAACAAACAAAAACAAACAAAACAAACAAACAAACAAAAAACCATGATTACAATGGCAAATGTTGTTATATATATTTTGCCACAATAAAATAGTTTTTTAGAAAGGACAAAGTAAAAATACAAATAGCGGTTATAATATTTTCTTCTCACATTCCAGTGGGTCACCCTGCATGATGTGGGGCAAGGAGATGAGGGGAAGTTTCCAAAGCCAAACCCCAAATTAATGAATTGGATGTGGGGTAGAGGGAATACTGGAGAAGATAAAAATGTCTGAGCCTTGGTAATGCCTCAAACTGAAAAAGAATCCTATTTTTAGGTGTAAAGGAAAGAGGACCCTTTTCTGTAACCTTTCCGCAGAGCTAAATACAGCCCATCTGGAAGGTCTCAGCATCCCTCACACCACAGACCCAGAGACCTGAGCCACCAGAATCACTGCACGAACACCAGGAAAGCCCTCAGCACTCCTAGTCCCAAGAACTCATTATTAGCACACTTGCTCCCTCACTGCAAGGAACTATGCAGTGCCTTACAAAACATGCCGTGCGCTTTTTCAATCATTTTATGGTCTCAGGTAAGACCCAAGTCCACCTTAAAATACTCCTTTTCAAAACTGTTTTCAAAGTCATTTTCATCACTTTTCCCTCCTCTGGCTCAAGAGCATCAATCATGGCGAAAAGTGACAGGAAATAATAAAAAGATTAACAGCTCAACATCAAGAAGGACCTACACTGCCCGTGCTGAAAGTGTCAAATATGAGGCTGGCTGAGGACCAAGGTAATCAAAAGTAGAATAGACATGAGTTTGAGGGCTAAGCTGACATTTCAGGAGGCAGAAAGTCCTGTTAAACACAGCCATGACAAAGCAAAGGGCTGTCGCTCTAGAACGACGTATTTCTGTACCAGCATGCAATACTTAAATTTCCTGTTTGTGATCACAGAATTTCACTGTAAAAATAGGGCTTCCATAGATTGATGAATATTTTGATTTTAAACGAGAGCATTTTCAATTAAAATGTAAGATCTTGGCTTTATAATAAAGGTTAAAATTAAGACATGCTGGACTCTCAGAGCCATCTCAACTTGCCTTTTCTGTATAGATTTGTGATGCGGAAATATGAACCAGCTGCCCGTTTCCTTCAGCAATTCCACTGAAACTCGTGACTATACTGCACTGGGAAGGACAAACACATTCTAGAACTGCAACACAAAAAAGTTGATTCATACCCTTCAAATTGCTAGAGTGACTGTACCTTATTTTTTAAAAAACTTTTTTTTAAAAATTGAGACAGGGTCTCACTATGTTGACCAGGCTGGTCTCGAACTCCTGGCTTCAAGTGATCCTCCCATTTTGGCCTCCAAAAGTGCTGAGATTACAGGCGTGAGCCTCCATGCCCAGCCTTATTAAAAATAACTATGGCATCCAAATGAAGCATTTAGAGAGAGCTCTCATTTGAAATACTGTATGTCTATGCTATTACAGTACAAAGTATTCAAATACATGGGTAAGTCTGCTTCTAAACAGATTCCAGTAAGCTTTATGGAATGGAGTGGAAGGCAAGGTTGTGAATATGTAAGTATCATACAAAATAAACAATCTCCTGAGTTCTTAACAAAGCTCTAGAATTGCCTATGCTGGGTGGGTATGGTTCTACCATTGAGAACTCTTCCACTGGTAATTCAGTCCTATCACAAAACCTTGGTTTTTAAAAGATGAGCCCTCCAAATACAGAGACATGTGTATCATGGATATTCTTGTTTAAAAGTGTTCCATTTTAGGCCGGGCAAGGTGGCTCACGCCCGTAATCCCAACACTTTGGGAGGCCAAGGTGGGCAGATCACCTGAGGTCAGGGGTTCAAGACCAGCCCGGCCAACATAGTGAAATCCCATCTCTACTAAAAATACAAAAATTAGCTGGGTGTGGTGGCGCATGCCTGTAGTTCCAGATACTCAGGAGGCTGAGGCAGGAAAATCGCATGAAGCCAGAAGGCAGAGGCTGCAGTGAGCCCAGATCGCGCCACTGCACCCCAGCCTGGGCGACAGAGCAAGACTCCGTCTCAAAAATAAATAAATAAATAAATAAATAAATAAATAAATAAATAAAAGTGTTCCCTTTTAGTTCCAACACTGATATTGCTTCAAAACTCTTCTCTCAAGGCCTTCCAGCATGCTATATTTAAAAAGTTGCCAAACTGGTTTTAACACATCTTTTCAAGACTGATAAGCAAAAGTTTACTGAAGCAGTTTTGAATAAGATAAACTCGGAATTATTCTATAAATTTTCCCAAATCTAGCAGCACTTTTTAAATGGAGGGTTGCTAAATAAGCTATAAATTTCCAAAGCCATGAGACATATACATATGGGAAAGCATTTCTCCTTTGGTAAAACACAAACCTACACCTTCTTTGGAACTGTAGCTCACATCCTGTTGGACTGACTGCCTTCAAACCTGTTTTGTAGGTATTATGAATAACTGAGTGCAAACAGTAAGTGGTTGTGAAAATAAATTTTCTAATGTGAATAAAAAAAAAAGAATGAACTGTTAATACAGTTTGGGTTGACTAAGAACTTCAGCAAACGGCAATAATGTTTCCAATCTTTCTTGTGAATCTTAAGTAAGATTTATTTAACTTTAAAAATTGTTTCATTTAACAATGTGGTCATTTACCTGATAATAGATTTAAAGATTCCTGCTCATTTGGATTTTTTTGGCCATTGATATCCATATTTTCAAATATAATAATAAGCTGTCTTTCACTAGGAAGACATGGGCAAATATCACCTACTTTCAGTGTCTGTCAAGAAAATATTTTCTTACAGTATAGAAAAACAAAGTGGAAACTCTTAAATTGTGTAAATTGAAATCTGTAAATTCACAGTTGACTGGATGTCTCCTCTCATTGTATACTCGCAGGTTTAAGAAAACTTGAACATCTGTATCAAGATGCTAGCACTAAGCTGGATCTGGTGGCTCACACCTGTAATCCTAGCACTTCAGGAGGCCAAGGCAGGTGGATCACTTGAGGTCAGGCGTTTGAGACCAGCTTGGCCAACATGGTGAAACCCCATCTCTACTAAAAGTACAAAAATTAGCTGGGCATGGTGGCGGGCGCCTGTAATCTCAACTACTCAGGTGGCTGAGGCAGGAGAATTGCTTGAACTCGGGAGGCAGAGGTTGCAGTGAGCCAAGATCACGCCACTGCACTCTAGCCTGGGTGACAGAGCAAGACTCTGTCTCAAAAACAAACAACAACAAAACAAGATGCTAGCACTATTTGTGGCTTTTTTTTTTTAAAGACTTTGATCTCTCAAAGTGCTGGCATTACAGGTGTGAGACACTGCGCCCAGGCTTTTTTTTTTTTTTTTTTT